>NW_016108085.1:221163-223652 GCF_001604975.1 Cebus imitator | reverse complement strand
AAAACAAAATATGTGATGAGTGCCGAGCACCACACTGGGAACACAGCAATGCACAGATATGAAGGCGTTCCTGTTCTCATACAGCATTCAGTCTAGCGATAAATACATAAATAACATGTCTGGTGACTATCTTAGGGTCTCCTTCAAACACCTGCAAAGCATTTTGATTGGGGAGCTTCTGACCAATTTGGGGATCCTCAGGACATATCTCAAATTTGCAGTATCCAAAGGTTATGGCATGGTTAATTGAGACTATTTATTAAGACTGTGGTACGAAATGGAGGGATAAGAATAAGTAGTTGTCAGAAGGTACTCAAACATAAATTGTCATTACTTTGAACAAAAGCATCCTAAGTCTCTCTGGGGACTGCTTGTCTGGCTGAAGCATCTCCATGATACGCCGAAGCCTCTTTGGCATAAACATCACTGATGTTGGATGATAGAGGACTTGGACTGAAAACTTCCCCACACATGCTGCACTCCTGGAGCTTTTCTCCAGGGTGCACTCTCTGATGTTGAATGAGCCATCTTTTCTGGAGGAAGGCTTTCCTACGTTCAATGCATTCATAGGGCTTGTCTCCACTATGAATTTTCTGATGCTGATTAAGGGATGAGCCGTCAGAGTAAACCTTCCCACACATTATCTTTGGAATGTGTCTCCCCAGTGTGCACAGTCCTGTGTTGAATGAGGGATGAATGGTCCAAAAGAGCTCTGTCCTACCCCTGCATTCCTAAGACTGCTCTCCAGGGCGGGTTTGCTATGGCCAGCCAGAATACCTTTCCAGCTGAAGGATTCCCCATACTCTGTGCATTCATAAGGACTTTCTCCTGTATGAGTTCACTGATGTCCAGTAAGGGTTAATCAGCTGTACAAAGTATTCACTGCATTCAAAGGGGCTCTTCCTAGTGTGCAACATCAGATGTTTCTTTTTTCAATTTTAATTAATGTTATAGAGACAAGGTCTCGCTATGTTTCCCAGGCTGGTCTCAAACTCCTAGGCTCAAGCAATTCTCCCAAAGTGCTGGGATTACAGGCATGAGCCAGCATGCCAGCTGGCATTAGGTTTTTCTTAAGATTCCTACAGCTGAAGGCTTTTCTGAGTTCTTGACAGTCACGGGGTTTTCCTCCATGGTGAGTCCTCTGATGCTAGGTGACAACTACATGGTTATATGAGGTCTTCCCACACATGCTGCATTCAAAGTTCCTCCCCTTACTGTTGGTTTTCTTGGCAGGAGTAGGTCTTTGCCTGAGTCCTTCTCCTTGGAGGAATATTTCTTCAATGTTCCCCTGAATGGTTTTTCTTCTTTCTGTCCTCAAGCTTTTCCGAGATAAGTGCAGGACCCAGTGGACAATCTTTTCAGAGTTTTTCATTAATGTATTCTGTGATTCTATTTTTTCAGAAACATCCTGCCTTTGAGTGGAGTCCTTGCTCTTAGGTCTAGTCTTCTAGTCTAAAATAAATAGAATAGATATCACAGCTTTGAGTACTAGTAAAAAAGAAAGTATTGTATTGTTAAGAACAAATACAAAATATTGCCTGATTGATTAGTAGCTCCTGAAAAGAAAAACAACAGGGACAGAATAAAAAATAGCAACGGCAAAGAGAAATAGAGATTAGACCAGTAAACATGTTTCAGTTATTCTTGCATTAGCTATTTATCATCTAGTGTGCCTATTATGTTCTGGGCACAGTAAGTCACTAAAACACAAATGCCTAAGACAGCCATAGTTCCTGCCCGCATGATGCTTATATTCCATTACACAGGTGGCAAAGAAACAAACAAAATATAACAGATGCTGACCAGTACAGTGAAGGAAATAATGAGTGGGAGTTGGAGTAAGTGCTTCAGAGAGATACTTAAGAGTGGTCATGTAGAATTGACGTTTAAACTAAGGTCTGAATGAAAGAAAGAAGTTAATCATGTGAACCCAGCTAATTTTTTGTATTTTTTAGTAGAGACAGGGTTTCACCGTGTTGGTCAGGATGGTCATGAACTCCTGACTTTAGGTGATCCACCTGCCTCGGCCTCCCAGAGTGCTGGGATTATAGGCGTTAGCCACCACGCCTGGCTGGTCCTTCTTTTTCTAGGCATATATGTGGAAATATATTGTAAATGTATTCAAGTTCCAAACTTTTTGTAACCTGTTTTTATCATTTAGCAATATATCATCTTTCTAACTCCATAAATATCACTGATAAATGTCACTGATAGGCCTGGGGCTGTGGCTCACGCCTGTAATCCCAGCACTTTAGGAGGCCAAGGTGGGTGGATCATGAGAGCAGGAGGTCAAGACCATCCTGACCAACATGGAGAAATCCCCTCTACTAAATATACAAAAATTAGCCAGGCGTGGTGGCATGCACCTGTAATCCCAGTTACTCAGGAGGCTGAGGCAGGAGAATCGCTTGAACTTGGAAAAGCAGAGGTTGCAGTGAGCTGAGATTGCGCCACTGCACTCTAACCTGGGTGACAGAGCAAGACTCTAT
>NW_016108085.1:206541-220563 GCF_001604975.1 Cebus imitator | reverse complement strand
TGTATTTTTAGTAGAGGTGGGGTTTCGCCATGTTGACCAGGCTGGTCTCCAACTCCTGACCTCGTGATCCACCCGCCTTGGCCTCCCAAAATGCTGGGATTACAGGCGTGAGCCACTGCACCTGACCAACCATTCCCTCTTTCTTGAAAATTCTTTTGACCTCTGTGGCAGTGCTGTCGCCTGGCATCTCTCTTACCTATCTCCATCTACTCCTCCTTTGAAGGCTTGTCCTGTCTTCACACCCCTTAAATCTTGGTCTTCCTAAAGGACCTGTCCTTGACCCTTGTCTCTTTCTACACTACCCCTTCTTCCTGATTTCCCTCCACTCACATGGTTTCACATAGCATCTACAGAGCTGTCCACTCTACATTGCCATATACCTTGGATATTTCACAAGCATCTCAAGCTCAATATATCCCAATGAGCTCACTCTCTATCCTCACACTGGACACCCTGGGTGCATGCACATATCCTCGTGACTCAATTTTTACCCCATGCCTGTTGCAACAAACAACTTTACACAGGTATAATGAGATTACACCTCACCTCAGCTATCCCTCACATCATTGCTCCCTTTTCCCAGAGTTTGTCCAAACCTGCAGTAGGAGATGACTACAGATGCCCGTGGTGTTCATGCAGCAATACTTGACCAATGGGGGTGGGAGCTGGCCTATAGATGCTCCCACTTCCATATCAGGAGCAGAAAATCCTGAGGCTCAATCAGTATGATTCAGGTCTCAATGGGATCAAGACTCATTGCCCATAGCAATGACCAACTTGATTACATTAGATATTGGGTTTTTCTCCTTCCCATCTTTTTTTTTTTTTTTTTTTTTTTTGAGATAGAGTTTCGCTCTTGTTGCCCAAGCTGGAGTGTAGTGGTACGATCTTGGCTCATTGCAATGTCTGCCTCGAGTTCAAATGATTCTCCTGCCTCAGCCTCCCAGGTAGCTGGAATTACAGGTGCCCACCCCCATGCCCAGATAATTTTTGTTTTTAATTGAGGTGGGGTTTCACCATGTTGGCCAGGCCAGTCTCGAACTCCTGACTTCAGGTGATCTACCCGCCTTGGCCTCCCAAAGTGCTAGGATTACAGGCATGAGCCATCGTGCCCAGCCCTCCTTCTCTTTTTGATAGATACTTACTCTCATTAAGGTAATGAGCAATCTCAGTATTTTAGTTATTTAAATATTGCTTTATTAGATTGTAATTTAAAAATTTAAATATCTTGGTGGTAGAATAGTAAACTGCTGGTGTATTAAATGGAGTTAAATTTACACTGCTGTTACTGGGTCAATATAATGCATATAGAAAATTATGTGCTAGCCAGATCAATGGCTGCATGTCAGCCAAGAAGTGATTTACAAATATCTTTCAATATAGAAACAAAGTGAAGCACAAAAGTAGCTACACTGGACCCCAGTTCATGAACTTTTCTGTAACATCTGCGATAGTTAACTTCCAGAATCTGGCAAAAATTAGCTGGGTGTGGTGGCGGGCGCCTGTAATTCCAGCTATTCAGGGGGCTGAGGCAGAATAGCTTGAACCCAGAAGGCAGAGGTTGCAGTGAGCCGAGATCGCACCATTGCACTCCAGCCAAGAGCGAGACTGTTTCAAAAACAAAACCAAAAAACAAAAAAACCCCCACAAAACTGGATAATGAAATGATTTCTAAACTTGATTTTTCACATAGTAAATTTAAAATAGTATTTTATTCCAGTCAGCACTGATCTACCTCACCATTGTAATGGCTGCAGGATATGACATTGAAAATCAGCATACTTGTCTAATGGCTGGCACCTGGTCTTTGCTTTGTTCTTGAGCTCTCTGTGTATTATGTAAGACTTGCAGAGGGGGTTATTCTTAGAAATGCAGGCCTAGGGAGGAGGGGGTGGGTGTCCCTGAGCCCAGAAGCTGGCCAACCCTCCCGCTGGCCACTCTGGCATCCTGACACCCCAGATACACTTCTGGGATCGGTGGGCCTGCCAATTGTCTGTGCCAGGCTGCAGTGCCCAGCTTTCTTCATCTCTCATATTCTCACCATTGCAAAGTTCTCTAGCATTGCCAGCCATTTTTTATTCATAGAATGCTTCTGTGCCTTTGTGTGGTAAGCATTCAATTCTCTCTTAAAACTTATCTGTCATCAGTAATATTATTTCTTAAAACTTTAGAGTTTGTCATCAGTAATATTTCATTTCTTTGAAACTCCTTTTAAAGCTTGTCATCAGTGATATTATTTCATTTCTTTGAGGCTCAAACCCCTACAAACACTATCATTTTTGCTTTACACCTTAAGAATGGTGATATTCTTCCAATTTGATCAATTTCTGATTCCAAGATTTGATCCTACTAATAGCTACTGAGTGAAGCCAAAACCTCAAAATTTATGGTCTCCACTACTGCATGCCATATTGGGATATATCAATTAAAAGGTAAAACAGCCCTTTCCTGTTTTCAGAAGGAAGTGGAAGTATTCCACATTAAAAAAAAAAAAAAGCTCTGATCACCAAATCTAAAACGGAAAACTGTCAAATTCATATCCCCACTGCTTCCATTACTACTGTGCTCAAAAGTCCATTATCTTTTCTACGAATAATTAAGTAAAAAAGATGTCCATTGGAATCCTGAATTTGTTCCAATCTTATCTTGCTGAAAGTGGTAGAATGCATTAGGAAAATACTTGACCTTCAATTTTTTTTTTTTAATTCAGAACTCCTAGAGACAGTCATCAGCCAAAAGTTTACCAAGTCTCTTTTATTTTCTACTTAACATTGTTTAGCAGTATCACATATTATCCACACCCATAGATTCTGTTATGTGTTTTTCCTCAAGTTGCTTTCAAAAGTCCACACATCAAGTCTTCCCTGCCATTCATCTGCTCTAGGGTGAACAGAGTAATAGGGGAGGATCTGTTTGGTAATTCAGCTTCTCAAATCTGACTTGAACTTCCAGAGGAAATTCATCTCAATCCACTGGGATTCACAGAGAACAATCTAATTCCAGACAGCCTTTCAGAACCAAGTCCTTTTCTGAGCTTCACCCTAAGCAAAAAGCAAAATAATGCAAATGCCTAGAGTCAAGGTCATCTAGTGCCAATCTTTCAATAAAAATAAAAATATAGGACTGGGCCTAGGGAATAGAAGAGTTTTGGGAGTCAGGAAGTAAAGTTCAGCAATGGGGATCATGTTAAGGCAGACCTTAAATATTCAGGTAATTTTTCACCAAACAGGGAGCTAGTTTAGGTCTTGAGAAAGGCAATGATGGGCAGAAAGGGGTCATTTGCAAAGACTGGCTTAACAGTAATATGGAAAATGTAACCATGACAGAGGCTCTTGGTATTAACCAACTATCCAGGTGCTTGTTTACTTTCCTAGCTTCCAGGTGCTGGGTTCTGGCTTATTAGATGTGGACAGAAGTGATGTTAAGCCTGGGTCTAAAAAAATACACTACAAATTCCTCTGGCTTTCTCTTCCTCCCTTGTGGTAACTTTGGAAGCCAGATGTTCCAACTAATGAGGATAAAAATGAGACAGATTAGTTCCTGTCAGGTTTTAAGAGAGACACAGCTCTCTGTGGGCTTGTTACTGTATCATAGCTTAGCGCATCCCTCTTCAACAATAAAGCAGGAAGAACTGGAATTAGGAAGCTACTGCTGCCAGGAGTGGAAGCTAGGGATGATAAAAGTACAAGCTGGGCTATGAATTCAGAGAAGGTATGTGAATCTAAAAGGTATTTTGAATGGAGAGAATTTGGTAAGCAGAAAAGTCATTCACTCAAATATTTATTGAGCACCTATTAGCAAGGCACTGTGTGAGATACAAAGACTTGTAAGTCAACCTCCAAGTGCTTACAATCTAGTTGCGAAGACAATACACATAAATTATAAAACAAGGAATCGAGCATAATGGTAAAGAGAATAGACTTTGAAGGTGGACCTAGCATCACCTCCTACCAGCGGGGTCACCTTGGGCAAGTGATTTAATCTCCCTAAACCTCAAAGTGCTCATCTGTAGATGAAGATGGTAACAGTACCTACTTCATAGGGTTGGTGACAGGATCAATTAATCTACTTACTGTAAAACCCTTAGCTGAGTCTTTACCCCATTGTAAGCACTCAGTAAGTGCTAGCTACTAGCAGTGGAAGTAAGAGATCTAAAAACTGGGACACAAAGAGAACAAGGTTAGTGCCCCAAAAAGCTCCAAGAGAGGGACTAAGCCATCAAAACAACTGTTCTGAAACACGTGCTGCTTTGTTGCTGTTTTGCCTTTCCCTCCAGATACTTAAAGTGCAGTGATACCTGGGGCCTAGGTTTTCACAAAAGGTATGCCTCCTCCTAACATCTATCCTATTGTCTGACGCAGAGTCATTTCCATGGCCTCCCTTACAGTTCTACAACACAGCAGGAAGGGAGTGCTTATTAAACACTCTGGCGCAGAAGCAGGACAGGACAACGGCAGCCAGAGTGGGTAGAATGAGCAAATAGAGGCTTTAAGATAGAGGAGACCTATCTCAAATTTGTGCAGAAGTTCTTGTCTAGTCCAAGCTTTTGCCCAACTCAGTCTATTCCCTGTTTGGCGTAACGCCGTTGATGTTGAATAACTGATGATTTTGAGCTGAAAACTTTGCCACACACGCTGCATTCAAAGGGCTTCTCTCCTGTGTGGACACGCTGATGCCGCGTGAGGCGGCAGCGCTGGCTGAAGGCTTTCCCGCACTCACTGCATTCATATGGCTTGTCTCCAGTGTGGATCTTCTGATGCTGTGTAAGGGATGAGCGGTCAAAGAAAGCTTTACCACACTCGTTACACTGATAGCGAGGGTCCCCAGTGTGAGCTTTCTGATGTCTATTCAGTGACGAGACACCATAGAAAGCTTTCCCACACTCATTACACTCGTAAGGCTTCCTGCCAGTGTGGATTAGCTGATGGCGAGTAAGAATGCTTTTCTGGCTAAAGGCCTTCCCACACTGATGACATTCATAAGGACTTTCTCCAGTGTGAATTCTCTGGTGTCGAGTAAGGGATGAACGGTCAAAAAAGGCTTTTCCACACTCGTTGCACTGAAAGGGCTTCTCTCCAGTGTGAATTCGCTGATGCACAGTTAGGGACGAGCGGTCAAAGAAGGCTTTTGCGCACACGCTGCACTCATAGGGGCTCTCCCCAGTGTGTGACATCAGATGTCTGCTGAGGCTGCTTCTGTGGCTGAAGGCTTTCCCACACTCGTGGCAGTCGTAGGGCTTCTCCCCAGTGTGAGTCCTCTGATGGCGGGTGAGGGATGAGTGGTCAAAAAAAGTCTTTCCACAGTCACTGCATTCCTGCTGTCTCTCTTTAGTGGGAAACTCCTTGGGGAAGGCAGACCCTCGCCGTGAGCCTTTCTCCTGGGAGAGGGATTTCTTATGAGTCTCCCCTGTCGGGCTTTTCTTTTCTGTTCCCATCCTGCTGTCGGGTGCATGAACTTCAAATTTAGGACACAGAGGACTTTGCCTTCCAAGACTTTCCCTCAGTGATCCTTCTGCTTTTTCTTCGGAAGCATCATAAATTTCAGGCTTAGTTTCCCAGTCTAGAACAAACAGAAGACAGATGCTGTTTTTTTTCCTAGACCAGGAAATTAAAATTAGAGCAGAAGGAGGAGATGTTCCAATGAGTCTGAAAGTAATGTATGGTCACTGCATTGCTTGCTCCCACAGATAGCCTTACACTGAAGGAAGGCACCGAGACCTGGGAGTGAAGAGGTGGCAGGGAACAGAGTGGATGATGGACACCTCAAAAAATAGGAGAATGTCCAGTAGGAGCATGGCCACGACAATTAGGAGAGCAAGCCGAATGGACAGGACAGTGCTCGATAGAAATAGCAAAGTGTGAGTGGGCAATGTTACAGACATGAGAAAGTAACACTTGGTGAATACAGATGAATAGTACGTTAAGGTATAGAGGGAAAAAAATGAAAGCTGGTGGGTGGTATACAATAAATAATAAAGCAGAAGACTTGAACTTGAGAGAAAGGTGATACCTGATATTGCCGCCATCACCCAAATAACCAACAAAAAGCCAAAGAAAACTCCATCCTGTCCTGTTCACACTCAGTTACCTAGAGAGACACTCTTTGGCCATTCTGTCTCCACAGACCCATGAAGATCTACCATCCATGGCTCGTCCCCTCTCTTCAATTGGAAAATCATATCAGGTTGAGGAACTGGAAGGCCTGCTCAAAGAGAAAGAAACAAAGCAGATGGCTGCATGTGATGAAAATAGCATCACTCTCCCAAAGCTCAATCCCAGCCTCTAAGTCTTTTTTGTTGTTGTTGTTGTTGAGATAGCATCTTGCTCGGTCACCCAGGCTGGAGTGCAGTGGCCTGATCTCAGCTCACTGCAACCTCCACCTCCCAGGTTCAAGTGATTCTCCTGCCTCAGCCTCCCAAATAGCTGAAATTACAGGCGGGTGCCACCATACCTGGCTAATTTCTATATTTTTAGTAGAGACAGGGTTTCACCATGATGGCCATGCTGGTCTTGAACTCCTGCCCTCAGGTAATCTGCCTGCCTCAGGTTCCCAAAGTGCTGAGCCACTGTGCCTGGCCACAGCCTCTAATCTTTTAGGAAGAAAATGCAAAAGGCAGATGGCGCAGGCCATGAATGCAGAGTCCAAAGCAGAGGAACCTCTAGACAGAGGCCAGGACTGAGGCTATAAAAGGAGCAAGTGGCACAAGGTCAGAAAGTTGAGAGAACCTGTGTGAATTCATGTGTTTATTCTGCCCCGTGAAGTGACTGGGAAGCTCCTGGTGTTAGCACTGGTAGGATGAAGGTCGTTGGCTTAGGGGAGGTGAGAACGAAATTAAGTCACTTTGAGTAAAAAAGTATATCAAACCTGCCCATTTCTGTTTGTGTCTTTGCCTTGAGCATTATGCTTTCATTGAAACGAGTCCTGGTTGTAAGACTGTACCTAAAACAATTTTAGGAAAATTAGAAGTGTATATAAGTAAAAAGAAAAATCAGCTTGCATATGGTGTATTCATTTTCTTTCTATTCATTATGATATCAAAAGATACCTATAGATACATTCTGTTAAAAACTAGGTAATAAGGCCTGGCACAGAGGCTCACGCCTGTAATCCTAGACCTTTGGGAAGGTGAGATGGGCAGATCACCTGAGGTCAGAAGTTTGAGACCAGCCTGGCCAACGTGGTGAAACCGTCTACTAAAAATACAAAAATTAGCAAGGCCTGGTGGCTCATGCCTGTAATCCCAGCTACTTGGGAGACAGCCACAAGAATCGCTTGAACCGGGAAACAAAGGTTGCAGTGAGCCAAGATCGCACCACTATACTCCAGCGTAGGCAACGGAGTGAGACTTTTCTCAAAAAACAAAAAGCAACTAATAATGAAATGATGCTGATTTGTAAACTTGATTTTTTTCATGAGAATAAATTTAAAATACTATTTTATTTCAGTCAGCACTCATCTACCTCACCACTGTTATGGCTACAGGATATCACATTGTATGAGATGACATAATTGATTTAATGAACTCCATTATAGACATTTAGAGCATTTTTAATGTTTTGCTATTAACAAACAACAGTGTGATGAACATCTGTGCATACTATGGACTGCCCTCCTGGTATTTCCTTAGGATAAATTCCCTGAAGTAAATCTATCCATTTTTGGTTATATTAAAAAATAGACCCTAGAAATAGGCTTGGGCTCTAAACTTCCCTTTTGTTGAGGCCCCAACTTGGGAAAGAGGCAGTTTTTTATTGGGCCCAAGGATCATCTACTGGCTTTTACGTGAATTCTCTGTTGACAAAACGGCCACACCTAGCATATCCTTGTGGCTCTCTGTCTCTGACCTCAGGGGTTCTATTTTCCTCAATATGTCATCTGCTAAAGCCTGTAACAGATGCTCAGCCATCTTTGATGCCTCCTGAACATTCAATTCTGTTTGGGAGACAATTGGGCCTGATTAGGTTAATCCTGGGGTGTGTTAGCACTTACTTTTTGACCTGCCTTGTAGGAAATCTGCAATGTGACTCCTTTTGCTGCCATCTGCTGCTTATTTTAAGCCAGGTTCTCAATCTGGGCACTCTCTCAGCTTCTCCAACTCTGCTTGTGAAGCTCAGGTTCTTATAACCTCCAGGAGCCCAACTTTACTTTTCACTAACACCAGAATCAGCAGTGACTCTTAACTTTCTCTTTGTCACACAAGTCTCTATAATTACAAAGTGTCTTCTGTGAGCATCTAAGGCTGTACCTAAGACATATTCAAAATCAAACATATCTCTGGTGACCTCAGAGGCATAACCCTGTATTCCAGCAAGATGGCCCCCTGCCCCAGTGCACACTCATCTGGGTGAGCTGAGTTATCTGGCTAGCGAGTTGGGAGAAAGACTGGCCATATGGAACTCAGCCTCTTCTGCCTGCCCCTCTGGAGAGCCAGCTCCCTGCATCTAACACACGTTCTGCTCCATCCCTCAGCCCTCACTGACCCTCGCTCCGTTTTGCCGGGGCAGGCTGCTGAGTGAGAAAGCCTATGGTTGTCCAGCACTGCCCACACTGGGGAGGCATGTCTGTCCAATGCTGGGGTTCAGTATGGAGCCTTGTGTTGCTGTACTCTTAATGCCACACCTTTTGACTCTTACCTGTTAGGGATGGAGCTGTGCTGCTTCAGAAAACCCCCTCCACGCAGGATGACCACCCCCCTGCCCCGCAGCTGCATTCCTGAACCCCTACCTAGGCGCCACATCAAGGCTGCCAGACCTGCTACAATTAGGCAAAGCCTAATTACAGCTATCAGGATGGCAATTCCTGCTTAACACATATCTGTAAAAGATTCTGGTTTCAGTCTTTTTAAAAGACTGAAAAGGCACAGGGTGATGTATTGTAGGTATGTTGCAAGTTAACGAACTTTCTCTGTGTCTGTTACCTGAAACCCCCTTATGGTCCTCTCATCCCATATAAACCACTCATTTTGTAAGCTCGGAGCTGCTGCCTCCTCTGAGAAGCCCGGCAGGTTAATAAACTTTCTTGCCTGACTTTGGGTCTATTCCCTTTTCTCTCGGCTACCCTTATATTACCTTGTCTCTCAGTGACTCAGAGCTCAGGAGGGAGAAGAAAGGTATTAATTCCTCAGCCCTCTCAGCCCATTAGTGTAATACAGAACGTACCTCCTCATGGAGGCTCCCCTTACCCAGTGACACAACGCTCTTATAGTTCTCCAGCATCACCTCCTTGTAGAGGTCCTTCTGAATGGGGACCAGATGACTCCACTCTTCATCTGTGAAAACCACAGCCACATCTTCGAATGTCACTGATTCCTGAAAATACAATCACATTCTCCCTTACTCTTAATCCTTCTCTTTACTTGGACCAGACCAAAAATGTCAAAGATGACAGCCCTGGAGGATGCATGGTGGGAGGGAAGAAAAATAGTTCTGACTGAGTAGAGCTTTAAAGCATTTGGGAAAAGTGGCCTAATCACCCAAGACATGAAGCTCTTGGTCAGAATCTCATACCACTATACTTACAGCTGAGTTTCTGAATATCAGACTCTTTTCTCAGACTTCTAAAAACAGCACACAAGAAATCCTGTGTACCCTTCACCTGGCTCCCCTAAATGGCAACATTTTCCACATTTGCTTTATCTTTCTGTCTCTTTCTAGATGCACATTCTCCTATCTTTTTTATATACCTCTTGGCGAACTTGCCAACATCATGTGTCTTTAATCCTATATATTTGTGTGTATTTTATAAAAACAAGGACATACTGTTGTTATAATCGCAGTATAACTAGGAGAAAATAGCACTGATTTTATACTATTATCTAATCTACAATCTTACTTAAATTTCACCAATTGTCTTTGTTGTTTACAGATCCTTAGAATAACAGTATTGATTAGATCATCTGTAGGATCTCTCTCATTTCATTCTAAAGCTCTATGATTCTGTAAGATTGCATCTCTGTACCTCCACTTCTAAAACCTCAGATGAGTCTCCTGTGTGTCTACGGAAGTTCTAGGCCAGGGTACAGAATTCACAATTCTGTCCTTGGGCAGGAATGGAACAAGCTACATGTCTCTAGCACATGAGACTCTTCAGGGCCCTTACCACCCCACAGAGGTGCTCTACAGCATGTATTACACGCCCCGGCCTAGACCCATACACCCTGGAACACTGGGACCTCTTCTCAGTCCACACATGAAAAAGGGACATTCAGAACCAGCCCACTATTCCCCAAACCTTCCAATCAGACCCTACCATTGGCTTCTAGGCAAAATCACTCATAGTGAAGGCTCCAACAGTTGTAAGCCTGGTGACAAGCTAATGGACACATGTTCAAGGCAAGAAAAGGTCACTGAAGGACACCTCAAGTCAAATGGGAAGAAAGTACTCCCTATGTAGTCCTTCATCTGCCTGGCTGGGTCTGCTGAAAGAGGCTCCAGGATAGAGAAACAAAAGTGATTACACTCTGGAGATGAGTGGAGTATTTTGGAAACACAAAAGTCCACCTCACCTGGCATCTGGTGGTCGGAGACACAGCAGCCATTCTCTCCTGTGTGCTCTCTTTGTAGACAAGGGCAGAGTCCTAATGAGGCAGAAGTATGGGGTGAGAAAGAAGGTATGAGAAAGGCCAGTCCTGTCACATAGTCTTTTGACCCATGAAGCACACACCAGGGGGATATGTCATTCTCAATACCTTAAAAAAGGGGGTCAAAGTAAAGCAAGGCCAGGAACAACTCCAGACACCATCCCCCCGCCCGCAGAATTAGCACCAACAACCACGGAACTGTGAATTAGACCACAATGTGGTGCTTGTTTTACCATGACACTAGAGGCAGAGTTCTATTCCTGAGTCAAGAACTGTGTAAAATTCATACAGTATGTATAAACTCACATTCAGTATTACCCTGAATCATTACTGGGCAAAAGCCATAAGCAATTTTGTAAATGACTACATGGACAAGATACATAAAAGACAATCCAGTCTCTTCAAAGGAAAATTACTAAAGGAGCTATGAGTGGAGTATTTTTGTTTTGTACCACGTGACCGTGTGTCTCATTCCTGGAGCCACACTGACAAGGCCACAGGTGGGCAAGGCATAGGTGACTAGTAGACTGAGATGTGATCTGGCTTGAAAAGATGACATCCTTCCTTGGGAATGAACTAAGAAATGTCAGGACAACTGGGTGATGAGCTGAATGAGTATCATAAGGTTCCAAAGTAGCCATGAGGATCGGGGAACCAAAGTTACTAGAAGCAGAACCCGTGGGCATGTGGGAGGTACAAGGTAGAGAAAAGGTAATAATAGACCATGGGACCAGAAGCAGGCAGGAGGAAGCCTAGCACAGTCCCATTGGTGGTAAAACACTGAAGCAAAGACCTAAGAATTCCCGGGGAGGCCCCCGCCTCACCTAGCACCACCCACGGGCTCCCATTTCCATGCAAACCAGCCTTATTTATTCATAGATTGCCATGAGACTCTAACCATCTTGGGCTCTGTACAAGACCTTATCACTAATTCCCTTTACGGGGATTAAGTCTCAGTTTTTTACAACGAAGAGTCTAATTAAAATGACAGGCCAGGCACGGTGGTGCATGTCTGTAATCCCAGCACTTTAGGAGGCCGAGGTGGAAGGATCACTTGAGGCCAGGAGTTCTTGAGACCAGCCTGGGCAACATGGCAAGACCCTTGTCTCTACAAAAATAAAATGTACAAAAATAAGACGAGAGCATTAAATCACACATTTCTGGGATTTATGGTGGCTAGGAGATGGTGTGGTCCTGGTGAGGTGGAGGAAAAAGCGTATTTGTGGTACACTGACCATTCTCCTACACTCAAGGGGATATGGTCATTGCTTCTTGTGACTCATTCATCCCTCTATTCAACCAGCATTTATTCAGCACCAACTACTTATACCAAGCACCAAAAAAACCTGTTAGAAGCTGTCTTTGTCCTCCAGAAACTTTGGCTTAGCAGACAGAACAAACAAATAAATGAAATAATATTTCACTCCAGGATGGGTAAGTGCTGCAGAGATGTGTACAGCAATCCATGAGAGCACCTCAGAGGCTCACCTAACCCAGCAGGAAGGAATGGAGGGTGGAACACTGCAGCTTTCTTGACAGGAGTGGGATCTAAGCTAAATTTTCATTTGTGGGAGGAGCTGGAACATTCTAAATGTTGAGGAAAAAACGTGTTGAGGAAAAAATCAAGTTTTTCAAAAAGGAGGAGGCAGGTCTTTACATGGAAAGGATTAACAACTAAAATTAGCTTAGAATGGTGGAAGTCTAGGCTGTGAGTAGTGCTGTGGGGAAAATGAGGCTGGAGAAGTAGGCAGCGGCCAGTTTCACCGAGGAGAGCTCTGCATGCCTTTCTCTACAGGCATGGAGATTACTGAAGGTGCTGGGCATGGGCATGTCATTACCCACATCTGTGCTTTAGGAAAATCACTGTGACTTGTAGCAAGGGCCTTGAAACATACTGTTTGACCCAACAATTCTCTCTTAGGAATTTATACTAAGGAAATAAGTAATAATATATGCAAAGCTTTTTATGACTCATCATTAACATTAACCTTTATTGACAGCTTTGTGCCAGGGCACTTCCTGAGCACTTTACATGTATTACCTAATTTAATCTTTTCAATAACTTGAAAAGATTAAATTTTGAAATACCTTAAACATCTGGAGATTTGGTTAAGTAATTTATGGTCCAGTCCACATATACAATGTAACACTATTAAACATTATCTTCTTTTTTTTTTTTTTTAAACGGAGTTTCACTCTTGTTGCCCAGGCTGGAGTGCAGTGGCATAATCTCAGCTCACTGCAACCTCCGTCTCCTGGGCTCAAGCGATTCTCCTGCCTCAGCCTCCCAAGTGGCTGGGATTACAGGCGTGCACCACCACACCCAGCTATTTTTTGTATTTTTAGTAGAGACAGGGTTTTACCATGTTGACCAGGCTGGTCTTGAACTCCTGATCTCAGGTGATCTGCCCACCTTGGCCTCCCAAATTGCTGGGATTACAGGCGTGAGCCACCACGCCTGGCCTAAACATCATCTTAATAACAACTAGCATTATTGAGCATTTGCTATTTGCCAGGTATTGTGCTAAGTGCTTTTTTTTATAAGGTTAATTTAACTTCATCCTCATAAATCAATAAGGTAGGCACTATTTTACAGATTAGGAAATTAAGGCTTTGTAAGAAGCTGAGGTAAACCTGAACCCAGGTCTGCCTGGGAACTTTTAACTTTTATGCTATAATGATTTATTTTCCTGAAAAGATAGCCACATCAATTACAGACCAATAGACTAGAACAGAAAATCCCAAAACATAGCCAAGCATTAGGGAAGCCCGATATATGACTGAGGTAGCATTAAAAGTCACTGGGGAGAAGATCACTAGTGATAAACTGCAAACAACTTCAATGTCCATTAATCAGATAACAGATTTGTGAATATATATACATATATGAATATTATACATTATCTCATGTTGACAGAGATAAATTGCAAAAAAATAATTACTGAGCAAAAAATAAGTTATAGGATGACTTACTGTATAATATTTACATAGAATTTAACAACAGGTAGATCATACCCGCAAAAATCTATTAACACATGGGACAATAAGCACCAAATGTGCACATATCTGAGAAGAGAGGAAAACAAGACTGGGGAGGGATACCCAGGAGACTTCAGCTTTATCTGTAATGCTTTGTTTCTTACAAAACAAAACAAAACAATCAACAACTGAAAACCAGAAAGAATGGCCAAGCACAGTGGCTCATACCTGTAATCCCAGTCCTGTGGGAGGCCTAGGCAGGCAGATCACTTGAGGTTAGGAGTTCAGGACCAGTTTTGTCAACGTGGTGAAATCCCATCTTTACTAAAAATACAAAAATTAGCCAGGCATATTGGTGCATGCCTGTAGTCCCAGCTACTCTGGAGACTAGGGCAGGAGAATTGCTTGAACCCAGAAGGCAGAGGTTGCAATGAGCTGAGATCATGCCACTACACTCTAACCTG
>NW_016108085.1:170181-206476 GCF_001604975.1 Cebus imitator | reverse complement strand
AACCCACAAAGAATTTCAAAAAATACTAAGAATGCACACTCTTAAAATTACATATTTGTGCATGCACATAAGTATAGAAAAAGGAAGAACACATACTAAAATGTAAATGAAATTTGAGTAGTGAGATAAGTGATTTTTACTTTCTTACCATTCTTTATATATTTTTTTCAACAAGAGTTTGTCCTTATCTTGGTGTACAGAAAAAATAACAGGAAGGAAAGAAGGGTGATGTGTAGAAAAGTTATAGTAGACCTGAGACTTCTATTTCTAGAAAGTTCTGCATGCATGCTGGCCCTTCGCTGGCAGCTAGAAACCTCGATTTTGAGAGGGTTCCCCAGATCCCTAAGAGAGAACGGCGGTCTACTATGACTAATTTGTGCAAACAATGTGGTTTATGGTGAACATCTGCTCTCCTATTGGAGGGTATGGAATTTTGGTATGTGTTAGGCAGACGGTACCTATGTGACCAGCCTTCAATAAAAAAACATGGGCTCTGAGTCTCCAATGAGCTTCCTTGAGCAGAGACATAACACTCATTGCTGTATTTTCATTGCTGGGGAAAAAACTGTGTTCTGTGTGACCCCTCATGGGAGAAAGAGAATAGACACAAACCTATATATGGATTCCTCTACCTGGCCTGTCTTTTCCCCTTATGATCTGGCTACATATCCTTGCAGGGTCATCAACATACTCTTAGCCAGAAGTACAACTATGGGTCAAGTCGTGAGTCCTTCTAGTGAATCCCTAAACCTGGGGTGATCCTGGGGATCCCAACACAGGTGGCCACACCACAGTGAGTGGCTGTTGTGATAGGATTACAGGAAGGAAAGAATAGAGGTAAGTAGACCAGTGAGGATACTGCTGTAGTAAGAAAGATGATGAACTGAATGAAAGCTGTGAAAGCAGAAATAGAGGAAACTGCTGTCAAGCTATTAAAAACAGACAATATACTGGCAGGAAGAAGAGGCCGAAGTTGATGAGAGCAAAGATGATGCCCAGGTTACCGATGCAGCGTGGATGACGATGTCGTTCACGGAGATAAGCAACAGAGAAGGAGGACCGAAGGGAAAACAAATGAGTACGGTTTTGGACATTCAGAATTTGAGCTGACCCCACATCTTTAAATAAGAAAACTCAGATGACTCTGGCTCCCACTGGCCAGATAAATAATAAAAATTATTACTGCTAAATAAAATAATTTGAACTTTAAAAGGCTATGCGTTTCATACTCAAAATAGAAAAGTTAATATAAAATATGCCATAAAAGGTTATAAGGAAGGCAATGTTTGAGACTTTAGTTATATAAAAAGGCACTTTTTTCTATTAATTGTATGACTATTCATAAAGAATAGATGTACCCTTGAAATATATACTTGTATCTACTGATAGAAGTAAGCAAAAAGAAATTTCGAATGCAAATAAACCAGGTAATTCCAGACACAGAACTACATACCCCAAAGGGAGAGGACTAATCAGTACTGGGGCCACATGTAATTATCAGGTAGAAAGAAGAATGGGTGCTACTAACAATGAACCAACCTCTGGCTCCAAAGAGGCTCGGTAACTGTGTAGACTTCATCCTTTCTCCCTTAGGAGATGAGCCCTACAGCTAAACTTGTTAATCATAAGATACAAATAAGAAACAATTAAGTTTTCAAAAATGTCGAAGACCAGGTCAATAGATATTTACCAGTCTGCCAGCGTTTAACTCTATTCTATAACGGGCCTATCATATTCTTGGATGTTTCAGGATTTTCTGCTCTAGTCTGTTGGTCTGTTACCGATGTGGCTATCTTTTCATGAAAATAAATCATTATAGCATAGAATTAAAAGTTACCAGATAGCTCAGAGTTATTTAACAATGGGTTCACACTGGCCAAGCAAAATTTTAAAAGAATATTACCTTGAGGGTGAATACCAACTTGTAAGAACTACGTGAAAAGCAAAAACTCACTGGAAATACAAGTTTAGCTAAGTATAAGCCAAAAACCAAAAAACACCCCCAACCTGATGGGGGCGGGGGGTGAGATTAGGAGGCAGAGTGATATAAACACAAACAGAAACAAAGACATGTCATCAACAGAAACACAGACGTGTTATCAATTGATAACCAGAGCCTGCAAACGTGTTGTCTGAGTATTCTTTTTCCTTTTCTTTTTCTTTTTTTTTCTGAGTTGGAGTCTCGCTCTGTTGCCCAGGCTGGAGTGCAGTGGCACAATCTTGGGTCCCTGCAACCTCTGTCTTCTGGGTTCAAGCAATTCTTCTGCCTCAGCCTCCTCAGTAGCTGGGATTACAGGTGCCTGCCACTGTGACAGGCTAATTTTTGTATTTTTAGGAGAGACAGGATTTCACCATGTTGGCCAGGCTGGTCTCAAACTCCTGACCTCGTGATCTGCCCGCCTTGGCCTCCCAAAGTGCTGGGATTATAGGTGTGAGCTACCACACCTGGCTCATGTAAGAGTATTCTTTTCCTTTTTGGTCTGTTAAGATTCCTCCACCCCAAGAGGGTATCCAAATATTAGCCTTAGGCCCTAGAAAGAAGTCAAAATTAGCATTTAGAGATGTAGGAAAGTGTAGTCATCGGGAGTACCGGCTCTGGAGCTAGACTGCCTGAAATCAAAATCCACCTCTGCCTCTTCCTACCGGTGCTACCGCAGGAAAGTTTCTTAACCTCTGTCTCAGTCTGCCCATTTACAAAACTGGAATAATGGAAGTACCTATTTCATGCAGTCATCTTGATGCTTAAATAGGGTAATACATGTAACTAACGCATTTAGAATAATGTGTTAAGTTAGTATAAGCTAATGTAATCAGTAAAAATGTTATAATTCTAGGATGGTAGAAATAATGAAAATATTAATTACATTGAGTTGTTGCTATTTTAGAGTAGGTTTAAGTGTAGTAATAACATTGGAGTCAAAGTATTTGTATACGTTTGTCTAAAGCACTGGAGCTTTTAGAACAAATCAAACCATATCAGAAACTGCAGTTGAAACTGCTCAATGTTAAATGTGTAAAGACAATTTTCAAAGTTTTATTAGAGTACCACTTTAATTAAACTGAGGATTGAACAAATTACAAATGGTGGTGAGCATGTAAGCTCCCCAGCTATTAAACAACCAGTTGATACTCCCAAAGCGTTCCTCATCCATAGGTTCTCTGTCAAGTAGACTCCACCCGCAGTCACTTCAGTAAGCCCACTAACACTGAAGACTTTCCAAGTCCACCAAACTCACATGGAGTTACTGCCAACCAAGAATCACCTCCACTTCTGTGTTCTTTTCCTATCCTTTGGATCTGAGTCTCACTGGAGAAATGTCCTCTAAATTCAGTCTGTATCTTCAAATGAGCCATTGACATTGTCCAAAAAGCCTTTATTACTCCCACCTTAGCTACATAGCTATTCCAAATCTCTCTTCTTTACTACATAGCTATTCCAAACCTCCATGGCTACCATTCAATTTCCTCATAACTTTTGTCTTCTACTATACCGAAGATTCCTAGGAATGAGTTTTAAGGGAAGCAGGGCTATATGGTAGAAAGCATTCTCCAGGCATGGAATTATTAACCATGAAGCCTTGGGTGAGTTACTTAAGCCAATAGTTGACCCACAGTAGCTTAATACCTAATTCACAGAGTAGTTATAAATGGTGAGACCATTAATATAAAGCATTTATCATACAGTTCATTCAACAAATAAAAGTTCTCTTCTTTTCCACTGCCCAATGCAATCCATCCACTCATCCCACTATTCAATAAGCAGGTATCAAGTAGCTGTTATATGCTAGGCAGCGAGATGTGTGAGGTCAAGAAGACAGAAATGTCTGTCTCCAGGACTATGTTCTACTTTTTTTTTCCACTATTGCTTCCTCTCAGAATTTGTCCCCAAGGTTCCATCTTTTTTTTTTTCCCCAGCATTTTCCAGACCACTAGCACTTTCTGTCGACATCTTCAAAGACATACAAGCCTCCTCTACCTGAAACCATTTTCACTGAATCCCATGACCTCCTACTAGCAAAACAGTTCTCATTTAGGCTTTCCTTTTCAAACGTTTTGGAGAGTAATACAAACACACGGACTCCACATCGTCACCATTTACTCTTCTCCAATCCCTGTTTTTCAGCTTTTGACCCTCACATCTGAAACGGCATGCTTGAAAACTATCAATGCATTTCTCCTTTTTTTTTTTTCGAGACGGACTTTCACTCTTGTCGCCCAGGCTGGAGTGCAATGGTGTGATCTCCGCTCACTGCAACTTCTGCCTCCCCGGTTCAAGCAATTCTCCCGCCTCAGCCTCCCGTGTAGCTGGGATTACAGGCAGCCGCCATCATGCCCGGCTAATTTTTGTATTTTTGTAGAGACGGGGTTTCACTATGTTGACCAGGCTGGTCTTAAACTCCTGACCTCAAGTGATCTGCCCACCCCAGCTTCCCAAAGTGCTGAGATTACAGGCGGGAGCCACCGCGCCCAGCCTACCGATGCATTTCTGATCTTTATTTCTCTGCAGCGTTTCACTGTTCTGACAAGCTTCTGATTGTTTGAATGGTTACTGTAACTGCTATGATACTACACTAGCCTTTTTTCCAACCACTAAAATTGCTGTCTCTCTGTGACTCGTTTTCCCCACTTTTGCCCTGGAAACATGGATGCTGCCCATAGCTCAGTCTTGTACTTTCTTCTTTCTTTTGGCCATCCCTCAGAAAGTACATTCACAGTCAGGGCTCCATTTTCCAACTCTACAGAGATGGTCTCCATATCCAGTAATTTCAGCCAGACTGAAATTACAATTGTAATTTTACAATACAATTGTATTGCAATTTTATAATACAACTGTATTGCATTCTTCCAAACTCATCCTGCATTTCCAAATGTCTGCAAACCTTGAATTAGGCATTCTGCCATCACCTGAAAACGATCTTTAGGCAATTCTCCACATCAACGCCTCTCCCTGGCTTTACATTTGTATCAGATGTTTTATTATTCTCCCAGGTGTCCCAAATTCAAACCCTTATCTCACTCTCTTTCCTCCCAAATCTAGTCACCAGGCTCTTTTGACTCTTTTTTTGCAATGTCATTTGTATCCTTCCCTTTCACTACCACCACCATAATTGAAGTCCACGACAGCTTACTTCAAAACTACAATACATTCCTGACTGGCTCTGCTATTGGTCCTTTCGTCTCTCTGGTCCTGAATGTGACCTCTAGAATAACTGCCCCCAAATAGTTCGATTCATGTAAGTCCCTGGATCACACCTATACAAGCCACCTTGCCCACTGGGTGTTGTCCTGATTCTGAGTCCCAGGCCCTGGCTCCCAGCGTACCTTTTCTTCAACCTTGTCTACCACTGTTCCTGCATTTCTGTAAAACATTATCTCCAGCTCAAATCTGCCTAACGCTCAGCTGCTTCTTTGGTGTTTTTTTCACATCAAATCCCTCCTCCTCCATGAAGCCCTCCAGCACCAATGCGGAGGCCCAGGGCAGGGAGCTAAATGAGGCAATCTGAGGAGCTTTCTGGGAAAGAGGGAGCGGGCAGCACCCTAGATTTGGTGTCAACTCCACCCACGTTCATTAAGCACCCAGTATGGGAAGAAGGAACAGAAGGGGCAGAGGAAGACTCCAAACTTCCAACCTAAAAGTCCGGGACCCGACAGACAATGGGTGCCCAGACTCCACGGGACACACGCACACACAGGGGTGGGTGCATAACTTTCCGTCCGCACCGGGACGTCGCGACACACGCTCTGCAGGCTGGCCTCGCCCGTGTCACCCCGTTCTGCTCCCACAACACCTCCCCACGGTTCTCATATCCCCTTCTCGGCTGCTGCGCTCACTCCGCTCCTTGAAGACACACACCCGCAACCCTCACCTCCGGCACAGAGTGCTCGGGACCCGGGAAGACGGCGTCTCTTCAGGTCTGGAAAGCAACGCGCCTGCGCAGAGTGTCCTCGCGACCGCTGCCAATCAATGCTCTGCCTTCGCAAGGACTTCATATCCCAGAAGTCTCCGCGCCCGGCGCGCTTTAATATGACGTCGGAAAATCTGTGCAAACACAAACTTTGCGTGGCTAACAAGAATCAAGATGGCAGTGCAGTCGCCTTAGCAGGGAGAACGGGCTGTAGTGGATGTCTGGGAGACTTATCATCACTCTGAAGTACTGCCTGCGTCTGGTGTTGCGTTCCTCCAGTCATCCGATGCAGGGAATGTGTCTCTCTGATGCTGGTGCCCAGTCCCCAGCCGTCTCGGGGACTAAATCGAATCATCTGGCGCTGGGAAGGGGCTTATTTCCGCTTCCGCTTATCCACTTTCGGGAATTTAATTCTGAAATTTTGGCCAGTGAGGCGCAGTTTGGTTCTGAGAACTGGGCTGCGGTTCCAGGCAGCGTCTGTGCGCCTATTTGCGTTGGAAGGAGAGAAGAACCTAGGATACATACGTATTAATTGTGCAGCTGGGCCGACTCCCGACAGCTTGAGCGCACACCAGCCAGCGTTGGAGCTGCTGGAAGGGCCCCTGAGGCAAGCTGGAATCACCCGGGGAGCTTTAGACGTTAATGCCTGGGCCCAGCTGTGGAGCGAAAGTTTGAAAAGAGCTGCAGGTGATTCTAATGTGCAGCTAAAACTAAGAACCACTGAGCTACAGCTCAGGGAAGCCTGAAAATTACAAAGAATATGATAAAATCCTACTTCAGGAACAAAACACTTTTTTTTTTTCCAGGTTAATCATTTTTTAGTGGTTTAGTTTTTTAAAGCTTTTGTGGGTACACAGCAGGTGTAAACATTTATGGGCTACCTGAGATGTTTTGACACAGGCATGCAGTACATAATCTCAACAGGGTAAATGGAATGTCCATCACCTCAAGCATTTATCCTTTGTTACAAACAATCCAGTTATACTCTTTTTTAAATGTAGAATTATTGACTGTAGTTACTCCGATGTGCTATCAAATGCTAGTTATACTAATTCAATTTTTTTGTACCCATTAACCATCCCAACTCCCCCGCCCAAACCTCCACCCCCCACCCCCACCCCCTGCAACCCTTCCCGGCCTCTGTTAACCATCCTTCTATTCGCCATCTCCAGAAGACTACACTTTCCTTCAGAAAATCCAAATTGCTCACTTATAAGCAAGGCACGATTACAAATATGACTAAGTTACTGCCCCAAATGAACTCTTGGTCCAGTGGAAAAATCAGAACGTAAAATCACAATACAGGTAGTATGTTCTATAATTATGTCACATTCAACATACTATGAGAGTAGAATGAAGGACGCTATTAACTATGGCCAGGAAAGGAGTCCTATAACTGGTATATTTAAAGTAACTACTTTCTTAAGAAAAAAAAGTGTGATCTAAACAGAATAGCACATATAAAGGCATAGTCTAGCGTATAAAAGTGAATAGTATAGTAGCAAAATGAATGGCTTGCGAATGAGGTTTAGGGGCTAATTATCTTGAGGCCAGGTTATGGCTGACTTTGTGTCATACTAAGGGGTTTGGACTTCCTAGAAGATTAGCGCTTGATTAAAGTCACAACATCCAGAAGAGAAATAATTTCTTTTTATTTGCTTCTGTGTTTTCATTATTTATTTAGCCTTATACTGAGGGTGGAAACTGGGATCCTGAAAGTGTTTCCTTCGAGAATATTCCCCACCCACTGGCAGGCCCTAGGCTTTGTCTTTACTGCTTCCAGGTAGCTGCCAAAGTGTAAGTTTATGTTCTCTAGGATTTAGCAGTCTAAAAGTCAGGTTTGTTGCTCAATTCTCAGAATTCTAGCTCTCATTTCATTTATTGTTTAAGACAGGCTCTGGCTCTATCAGCCAGGCTGTAGTAATGCAGTGGCGTGCTCTCAGTTCACTCCAACCTCCACCTCCTGGGCTCACATAGTCTTCCCATCTCAGCCTCCAGTAGGTGGGACTACAGGCATGCACTACCACGCCTGGCTAAGTGTTGTATTGTTTTTGGTGGAGATGGGATTTCACCATGCTGCCCAGGCTGGTCTCAAAGTCTTAGGCTCAAGCAATTCACCTTCAGCCTCCCAGAGTGCTAGGATTATAGGCCTAAGCCACTGGCCCTGGCCCATTTCACTTTATTTTTTAGAATCTTTACAAATTCCTCATTTTCATGTGGGCTCACCAGTGTGTTTATAAAAATGTTCATAATTTTTCAGCATTTTTAGTTTTTTTATTAAAAGGGTTGTTTAGGCCATCTAATCTGCCATGTTACTGGGAAGATTAAGATAATTTTAACTGATTTTCTCAAAAGCATTAGCAGATGGAAGTTAAAACAGCCAAGAAGTGACATATATCCATCTTGTTTAGAGTAAAACAGTTATCTCTTGGGCCCACGAGCTTGTAGGCTCTGTCAAATTGCAGGATGTTATGGCCATCTAATGCTATTTAACACACCACCCCAAACTTAGTGGCTTAAAACAACAATTTTATTAGGCCAACACATTCTGTGGGTCAGGAACTTGGATGGGTACAACAGGGATAAGCACACAGGGATATCATCTGAATGTCCCCTCCAAATCTCATGTTGAGATGTAATCCCCAGTGCTGGAGATGGGGCCTGGTGGGAGGTATTTGGGTGATGGGGGCGGATCCCTCATGGCTTGGTGCTGTCCTTGCAGTAGTGAATGAGTAGTCTTGAGATCTGGTTGTTTACATGTGTGGCACCTTCCGGCTCCCAACCCCTCCAACTCTGTTTTGTTCCTGCTTTCACCATGCAAAGTGCAAGCTCCTACTTCACCTTCCACAGTGAGTGAAAGCTCCCTAAGGGGCCTCCCCAGTAGCCAAGTAGATGCCAGTGCCTTGCTTCCTATACAGCCCGCAGAACCAAGAGCCAATTAAACCTCTTTTCTTTATAAATTACCCAGTCTCAGGTATTTCTTTATAGCAGTGCAAAATGACCTAACCCAGTTCATTTCTGGTTCCCTATTGCCAGATCCTCAATTGGGAAGACTGTATCTGGCACCCAGATTGGCACCTGTGGCTAAGCTCAGCTGGGACTGTTGGCCAGAGTCCCCACATGTAGGCTGTCTTTCATCTGGGACCTTCTCTTTCATACTTCCTGCGTGCTTGACAGTAAGCTGAGCATCCACAAGTGGCTTCTCCACTGGCCTGGACTTCTTCACAACATGGTGGCCTTGGGACAACCAGGCTTTTTACACCTCATTTCAGGGCTCCAAGAGTGTCCCAGTGAACAAGACAGAAGCGTCATGGCCTATTTTTTTAAAAGACAGTTTTTAAAACAAAAAACTGTTGCCCAGGCTGGAGTGCAATGGTGCAATCTCGGCTCACTGCAACCTCTGCCTCCCGAGTTCAAGCAATTCTCCTGCCTCAGCCTCCCAAGTAGCTGGGAGTACAGGCATGTGTGACCACACCCAGCTAATTTCTCCATGTTGGTCAGGCTGGTCTTCAATTCCTGACTTCAGGTAATCTGCCTGCCTCAGTCTCCCAAACTGTTGGGATTACAGGCATGAGCCACTGTGCCTAGCCACTTCATGGCCTTTTATGACCTAACCTCAAAAATCAGTAGTGTCACTTCTGCTGTACTCTACTGGTTAAAGTAGTCCTTAGCCTACCCAAGTCCAGCAGGAGGCACCATAGAGCCCACCTCTCAAAGGGAAGTACAATTGTCCCTTGATGCTCTTGGGGGATTAGTTCCAGAACCCCTTGCAAATCCATGGATGCACAAAACCCTGATATAAAATGGCATGGTATTTGCATATAACCTACACATATCCTCCAGTATACTTTAAATCATCTCTAGATTACTTATAATATTTAATACAATGTAGATACTATGTAAATCATTGCTATACTTCACTGTTTTTTAATATTAATTTTTATTATTGCATTTTTTTTTTCAAATGTTTTTGATCTGTAGTTGGTTGAGTCCTCAGATGTGGAAACTGCAGATATGGGGGGCTGACTATGTCAAATAATTTGTGGCCATTAAAAAAAAAAGACTGCCCTGTAGGATTTCAGCCTTCCTCTTTTACAAAAGTTTCTCTGGGAAAGAAGTGGGGTGCAGGGGAGTGGAGTGTAGAAGAGAAGGATCACTTGTAATGAGAGATTCTGCTGAAGCTTTTCAGTGTCTGTATTTCAGTGGGGACTTTTGCTGTGCTTCATTGTTTTGCCTCTGTTCTCACCTCCTGAATTGCTGCCTGAGCTGCTGCAGGTTGCTTCTTCCATCAAGCTCTACTCCTTCTTGGATGCGTTTTGCAGTTCCAGGACTCATCTTCCTGGCTACCCTTTGACCTTGATTCTCAGAGCATCTTTCTCTTTGCTTTTGCTACTTGGTACTCATTAACCAGCTCTCCAACTTCCTCCATCTCTTTCTCTGAAGAAAGTGTCTAAAAGCAGGTGGTGTTTTTAGATGTGGTACCTTAATAGAATGGCATGGGTCCTTAGTGATAAGTATTTTCAGTTTTACCACTTGGTCTATGAGGGAGGACACGGCTGATCTCCTAGCAAAGAATTTGGGTACTTAGTGGTAATATTCTTTGTTTTATACCACACTACCAGCTCTTATTCCTGAGGTGCATGTGTGTCATCTGGAAGCTGGGTGGTTGAGATGGAAGAGACATATTCAGGCACAATCTCACACTGTATCTGAAAATGTTGTTTCTTCTGATACTTAGATCTGATTCCAGAGCAGACTGGCTCTTCACCTCTGTGTTTTTGTTTAATATCTTTGTGCAAATTGGCTACCATTAGGCATCTTTAGTCCACCAGAAATGACTGTATATATCTAAGCGCTATTTGTCAGACAGTTCCTGTTTTTATCATGGAGTCCTTAGAGGGTGTGGATGATGGTTCTCTACCATCCCATGTTAGTTAAGGAAGCTCTGTTTGCCAAAGCACACAGAAGATGTCTAGAACTCTCTGCACTTCAATTCTGCCTTACAAAAGCACCAGCCAGTCACCAACATTTTTCTTTCTTATAATTAGTTCTTAAAGCTTCTTTAGCTCTTTAGACTAGGATCAGCCATCTTCTTCAGGGTAGTGTGATTTAGAGAGATGCTCTTACTGTTTGCTATTCCTGTAGATGAACTAGTTTATCAATATTGTTCTTAAAATCTGATGAATCCTTTCTTTCCATCTTCCATGGTAATAGATTTTTAGTGAGGCACAAGAGTAAACACCACATTTCTAGGCCAGGTGCAGTGGCTCATGCCTATAATCCCAGCACTTTGGGAGACTGAGGTGGGAGGATCGCTTGAGGCCAAAAGTTCAAGACAAGCCCAAGCAACATAGTGAGACCCTGTCTCTGTGAAGGAAAAATTTAAAAATTACAGGCCAGGCATGGTGGCTTATGCCTGTAATCCCAACAGGGAGGCCAAGGTGGAGGGATTTCTTGAGCCCAAGTGTTCAAGACAAGCCTGAACAACATAGTGAGACCCTGTCTCTACAAAATTAAAAAATATTAGCTGGACATGGTGGTATATGCTTGTAGTCCCAGCTATTCAGGAGGGTGAGGCAGGAGGATTGCTTGAACCCTGGAAGTCAAGACTGCAGTGAGCCAGTGTTTCCGCCACTGCACTCCAATCTAGGTGACAGCAAGACCCTGTCTCAAAAAAAAAAAAAAAAATTAACTGGGCATGGTGGTGCACACCTGTAGTCCCAGCTGCAGAAGGCTGAGGCACAGGACTGCTTGAGCTTAGGGATTTGAGACTTCAGTGAGCCATGACTGCACCACTGCATTCCAGCTTGGGTGTCAGAGCAAGACCCTGTCTCAAAACAAAACAAAACTACATTTCCCTGCAGCTAGATGTGATTGTGTTTTGGCAAATGGGAGGTAAGTGAATGGGTTGTATAGCACCTTATAACAACCTTCCTTAAAAGACAGCTGGCTTGGAATAAGGAGTGTTGATACACATGACAACTCGGATGGCTCTCAAGGACTTTTAACACTGAGTGAAAGAATCCAGTCTTAGAAGGTTAAAAACTGTATCATTCTATTTATTTGACATTCAGGAAAAGGCATAACTATAGGGACTATAGGGACAGGTAACAGAGCAGTGGTCACATGTTGAGGTGGAAGAGGCATCTGACTGCAAAGGAGCAATAAAAGGAATGTTGAAGGTGGTGGAGAGCCTATAGGCTCGTCAGGACGAGCTCCACCAACAGTGCTTTGAGATCAAACGGCACACAAGAGCACTGGGTAGGAGAGAAAATATTCCTGGGTAATAAATGTGCATTGTAAAGGACCACTGGATCAAGATCTGTCCCAAAGGACAGAATGTAAGAGTGGGGAATTTCAGACACTGTAGCAGGCCCACAGGATGGGCATCACGGAAAGACGGTGCCCCTCAAGCTCATCTGAAGTAGTTCCATCTCTAGTTTTGTTGAGCCATCAATAAGATGAAAATCTTTTCTCATTTATGCAGCCCTTTACCTTTTTGGTTCAGATAACTGAAGATGGAAAAGCTCCTGTACAAGCCATTGTTCCAAGACAGTGTCCCCTTGCATGGAAGAGGGCTTACTTGCCACTAGAAGTTCTGGCAGAAAAGTGAAACAGAGACTGTAAAAAGCAGGAAAGGAGAATGGCCTCTTTGCTTTGATTTTGTAAGTTATTTTGTCCTGAACTCCTAAATTCGGTTGATAAACCAATCTCTCCGTCCACACAACTTGCCCTTCTCTGGCTAAGGACTGCCTCCAGAAAACCACCCTTTTAATACTCAGACTGTGTCTTAGGCATTAGTGCTGCTATAACAGAGTATCTTAAATTGGGTAATTTGTAAACAATACAAATTTGTTGCTCGCAGTTCTGGAGGCTGGGAAATCCAGTATCAACATGACAGCTGATTCAGGGGCTGGTGAGGGTGCCTTTCTCATAGATGTCATGTTTTGTGTCCTCACATGGCAGAAAGGGCAAAGGGGGCTAAGGCCTGTTTTTATTTTTATTTATTTATGTTTATTATTATTATTTTTTGAGGCAGAGTTTTGCTCTGTCGCCCAGGCTGGAGTGCAGTGGTGAATCTCAGCTCACTGCAACCTCTGCCTCCTGGGTTCAAGCAATTCTGCTGCTGCAGCCTCCCAAGTAGCTGGGACTATAGGCGCCTGCCACCACTCCTGGCTAATTTTTTGTATTTTTAGGAGAGACAGGGTTTCACCATGTTGGCCAGGATGGTCTCCAACTCCTGACCTCAAGTGATCTGCCCTCCTCGGCCTCCCAAAGTGCTGGGATTACAGGTGTGAACCACTGTCTGAGGCCTGTTTTTAAAGGGCACTAATTTCATTCATGAGGGCAGAGTCTTCTAAAGGCTCCACCTCTTAATACCATCACCTTGGAAGTTAGGTTTCAACATATGAATCTGAGTGGGACACATACATTCAGACCATAGCAGACCGTTTCTCCATTTCTTTTGGGTCCTAAATGATATTTGTTTGGGCATCCGAAGTCCTCTCTTGTTCTCCATCACCCTTCGCTGAATTCAGGGGAAGTTTTAGAAAGGCAAGAGGCACATGGCAGCCTGTAGAAGCGGTATCTAGCACTGAGCACCCAGTATCTCCTAGGCTTGCTGGGAGAACCTCCTGGAAATCCTCACAGGGCAGATCCAGGGTAGGGCCGCGGCTTCTGTTGGACAGCCCTACATTGAGATATGCGGGCAGGGTATGGTGGCTCACGCCTGTAGCCGCAACACTTTGGGAGGCCGAAGCAGGCAGATCACCTGAGGTCAGGCGTTCAAGACCAGCCTGGCTAACATAGTGAAACCCCGTCTCCACTAAAAATACAAAAAATTAGCTGGCCGTGGTGGTGGGCAACTGTAATTCCAGCTACCAGGGAGGCTGAGACACGAGAATTGCTTGTACCTAGGAGGTGGAGGTTGCAGTGAGCCGAGATCGCGCCACCACACTCCAACCTGGGCGACAGAGACTCTCTCAAAAAAAAAAAAAAAAAAGAGAGAGAGAGATGGAGCTCAGCTACCAAAGACACGCGCAAGAGGGGAAATGCTTCCAGGTCCTGGCCCCTGGGGTACAGCCTGGTGAAATCTCGCACTTGGCAGGAGCGCACGGCCCCTCCCAGTGGAGGTGGTACAGGCGCCCGCGAGCCCCGCCTCTCCGGCCTCGCTGCCTAGCCCCCGGCGCTACCTTTGCAGGGTCCCGGCGGCGGCCGCGTCTGCGCAAGCTCGGGACGGCCTCGGGAGGCGGGGTTGGCGCAGAGTGGGGCTTGGCCCTTGCGGGTTCAAAGATTGCGGGCGCTCACATCTGCGCTGGGCTCTCGTCCCCGCCCGTTACAGAGCTGGACGTGTCCCTCCGGGTGCCCCCCGCTAGATACTATGCAGGCCGGAGCTGGGGGGGCGGGCAGCGGGGCGAGCCGAGCTGGCAGGCCCAATCCCTGCCCCTGTGAGGCTCTCACCGAATCCCTGCTGTCTCCGGGCCGCTGAGGAGCGCTGGGCCCCAAGCGTCGCGGGCGTGGCTGTGGCCGCATCTCCTGGTGGTCTGAGTCCCCTGCGCGTGTAGATCCACGTGGGAGCTGGGTTCCAGAGCCTCGTCCTGAGGAGGAGGGCGGCAGAGCCGAGCCGTGGGGAGGAGCACGGGGGAAGAGCACGGCCCCGGGCAGCGCGCCGCTCCCGGAGCACCGGGTTTGTCGGCCCTGCAGGTCTGCTGGCCCCGCCGCGCCTAGTGGGGATGCCCCGTGTCCCTCAGGCGGCCCCAGCCTGCGCCCCGCTACCTGAACCCTCGGGAGGACCTCAGGGCTGTGAACAAAAGACAGAGATTTGGACCTAGTGAAAGGACACCGCTCCTTAGCCCCAGCTATGGACTCCACAGCATCAGGTTTGGCTCTGGAGCGTGCCGAGGGCCAAGATCCCTCCTGGGGAGCTAGTACGGGGCGGATATCAGCAGGAGCCTAGGAAGAGGCCGGGGAATCCCGCTGAGGAGGAAGGCTGTACTGCCCTGTGGCGATATCTAACCTTCCAGACCCAGGAGGCTGAAGCAGCAGTCTCCTGGGTCTGGCAGGGATCTCTAGATGACCGTCGCAGAGGTGGAGGGGTTGGCCACGGAAAATTGTCCCAATAGCCAGAGGAGGGAGAGTAGCGCAGGAGGGGATCTGATCTCTTCCTGCTGCGGCAATGAGAGAGCAAGCAAACCTGAGGGAGTGGCCCTTGGCCAGGGATCAGAGAACAGTGGGGCCATTTGGAGCCTTGTCATCCACCTCCTTAATCACCTCAGTAATAAGGTTCTTCCAGCCCTTCTGGCTCAGCGATGTACAACGTCAGCAGTGTACATGGTGGGCACCTCCTGTGAGCCCCGTCCCCCAGTAGTGTTGGGGATAGAGCAATCCAGGTGACCCAGGAGGTTTTAAGCCATTCCTAAGTTTAGAACGTCCTATCTTTCACCAGGTGGGCGTTTTAATCCGACTGTTCATCCTTCAGTACACATGCTCAAGGACACAGAACTGGCCGGTGGAAGAACTGGGCCTCCCACCCCTTCTTTTTTCCTTTATAACCTTGCTAATCAGTGTGGCTCCGGAACCAGCAGAGGCATTGCCTAGAAGCTTTCTAGAATTGCAGATTCTTGGGTCCCACACCCCCCTCAACCAGGGTCTTAGCATGTCTTAAGCCAGAGTTCAACAAGATCCTCAGGGATCCACATGCACATGAACCTGGAGGAGTGCTGAACTATGCTATGCTGCCTGCTTACATCCACGTTGTTATTAGCCTTTACTTCTCTGGCATGATTTGGGTTCTTTTTTTTGGCTTGTTTTAAGGCTTTACAAGCAGTATAATACAAAGCTTTATAACGGAGGAGCTCTCAAGTGTGCTGCAGAGACCTAACAGCGCTCGGGAACACGAGGGGCAGCTTGTCAGGAAGAGCTGCCCTCTAAGCTGGGTTCCCTAGGATGAGGGGAGAGGTGTAGCTTCCTCCCCTTAAAGCCTCATAATCCCCTATGGCCTTGCCTTGAGTCTTGTTGTGTAGTTGTTAACCCGTAGGCTAGATTTAAAGTACCTTTAAGGTATTTTCCATATTTGTATTTCCAAAAGTCCTAGGAGAAGACCTGCCTGCATACAGTGTGCCCAGCAAATAACTTCAGTGGTGTGACCAGACTGGTCACACTTTACCCACCTGTAGACTGAAGTGGGCCTGTGTACATGGGCACTTCTCTCAATGTTTGAAGGCTAGAAGCTACCTCTCAGCTCCCTTTGATCCACTGATGTCTTCAGGACCATGGAGGTGACATGCAGAGCTGTGCAGGGTCTCAGGCTTGGGGAGTCTGAGAGCTGTGTGTGCCAGCAGGGTCAGCTTCCCATATGGCTCCTTCTACCTTCCCAGCTTCCTCTTCTCAGGACCCTGCTCTTCCTCCAGAGAGATTCCTGGGAGAAAAGGGAACAACCAATTCATTCCTGAAAGCCAGGCCTCAGGTGAGTTGTATTCTTAATTTTTCCTCAAATGGCTGAACCGTGGTTAGCTTTGCCTGCTTTTCACCAAAAAGTAGCCTCTTTGTTCACTAAGGGAACTGACCCAATGCCATTTCTTCAGGAGGCTGAGCCCATCCAAGTGAATAATGGCTCCCCGCCCCTGCCCGGGGTGTTCTCTTCTTTCTATGCACCCACTCGGATTGTTTGGGCGTACTCTGGCGTATTTCTGGAAATGGCACTGTAGTGACCACCAGGTAATATGACAGCCCTGGCCTTGAAGGAGTGTCACACCCACATTGGGAGAGGACCCTGACACCCAAGCGGCAGCCACTAGTAACAGGATGTGCATGGTTTGATGGCAAATGGAGTGGCACAGACAGGCCTTTCCATCAGCGTTCACGAAAAGGAGAATCAGCCTGTTCTGAAGAGGTTGGGAAAGCTCGTGGAGAACTGGGGACAAGAGGGTTCTGAGGATATGGGCAGGTGGGCAGGCCATTTGAGGCTGGGTCCTTGTTCAGATGTTTTCTCCCTGGATTAGGGAGGAGACACACTGTACTATTTACAGGCTGTGTGGCCTTAGACCAGTCACCTAACCTCTCTATGCATTGGTTTGCCACCTGTAACATGAAGACTATAATAATGTTAATGATGATGAAAATAATTATCATTTATAGAGAACAAAACCTGTATCAGGAACTATTCTCTACAATTTACATATACTAATTCATTTTGTCTCTAAAACATTCCTGTAAAATGGTTACCAGTTTGAAGAATGGTAACCAAAACATGGAGAGGTAAACTGAAGAAATCAAGGCACAGAGAGAGAAAGTAACTTTTTTGTGGTTATCTAGGTAGTGAGGAAGGGACCCCAGTTTCACATCCAGGCTGTCTAGCTCCGAGATCTTAATGATGCAGTCATACAACCGCCTCATATGGTTGTTAGAGTCTGCTGGAAAATGGTAACTGCCTAATCCTTGTCGGCCTCGGGGATCATGGTGACTAGCCCTCAAGGGGGATTCAGATTTGGCTTTAGTGAGCTGGATGTGGAGGTATGCAAATGGCAGCCTGCAGTGTTTCCTGACATCCGGGGTGGGTGTGGGATTCAGGCTTGATGATAGACACTGATATTTAACTTTCAAGCCAAAAGGAAAGGAACCCCTTCCAGTAAGGAATTCTCTCCCAAGTAATCAGTAGAGTCATATATAGCATTTAAATCTTTTTGGCCCTGATGTACATCATTCAGGAGGGTTCAGTGTGGTAATAACAGCCCCATATCTCAATGGTTTCCAGTTAGAAAGAGTGTCTTTCTTCTTTCTGCTGTCTTTATTAGTAGCAGACTGACTGTGACTCTGCTCCACACCCTATTCTCTCTGGGTTTCAGGCTGAAGGGTCAACCCCCTCTGGAGTATGCTGTTTTTGTATTAGAGGGAAAGAGCAGTGTCAGAACCAGGGGATGGCTCTTTGGGCTTCAACTCAGAAGTGGCATGTGTGGCTTCTCCTTACAACCCACTGGCTGATGCAGGTCCCGTGGCCAAGCCTAGTGTTAATGAAGTGGGAATTATCAGCCTCCTAGAGTAAGGATCCCAAATGGAAGGGCAGGGATTATGTTAAGCAAATAATTCATCTATCACTGTGATTTTCTTATCTGTAGATGTTCGCTTCCCTCCCTCCTGCACACAAAATGCCCCCCAAGAGAATTAACCCAAGAGCCTCATCCAGTCAGAGCATCATGATTAAAGTTCTGGATGGCACGATAGTCTGGATGGAGATCCTGTGGGTCTGGAGACCTATAAACTAAAAGGACAATTACCTGAATCTATATGTCCAACATACATTGAGCAATGGGGATAGGATGCCATGGTAAACACTCCTTTGCAGAAAGGAGGAGCCAGTCCCAGGTCCCACAACAGTCATGAAATTCTACTGGACAGACGCTGTGAGAACCCTTGATCTTGGGAGTTGGGAAGTCTCTAGATTATGCCCTGGTTCTGTTCCCTGGGTGGAGCTCTCCAGCCTAGTGTTTTCCTTGACTGTTAGCTTTGCCCTTGGGAAGTTCCTTCCTTTTGATACCTCTTTGATGGCATGTGAAGATGATGCTGGACAATAAACTTTCTTGGGGGCAAAGCAGCTTTTTCATCCTGCTGGAGTAGGTTGGTAACCCAGGATTGTTTTCAGTGCAACTCTCAAAAACATAATCAGCTTTTTATGTATTTGCTTCCAGATGGCTCCATGTGTCAGTGGTTTGACCCACAATTCTTTCTGAAATATGCCTCTTTCATTGTGGTGCTTTTTGGATTTCCTTAGGAAGCCCATACTTTTTTCACTCTGAACAATTTACTGGGAGCCGTTTGAAATGACTGGGAGATTTACTGGGGGCTTTTTGAAATTACTCGGAGGTTTAAACAAAAGGTTTGACAACCACATCCATGATTTGGTCCCTGATAATGGGCTGAGTTTTAATTAGCTGTTGTCATGCAGAAGCTTGTGTATATTGTCTTTGGCCAGTTGGAAATGAGAATTGGTTGTTTCCAACCCTGCAAGTCCTAGCATTTCTGTACATTTCCTGTCGCCTTCCATTTTTGTTTTGCAAACCACAAACCCTTAAGCTCATTTTTTCTTGTAATATTTTGTCAAATGCAGCCAATAACAGCCAACTCACACTACTAATGTTATGTTTCCAGCCTCTTCTCATAACATCAGAAGCTCGTGCTTTCATTGTTCATCTTTCAAGTTATTGAAGGCAATAGTTTCATCCAACAGTTCACCACCAAATTACATGGGTTGCCACCTTGCCAGTAAGTTTCCTTACTGCCTGGCCTGGAAGACAGTGTCATCTATTTTTGGCTTTTTGTTATGGCAGAACTCCACTGTGAGTATCAGTTTTTTAATGAGTCAGTGTAGGCTAGTTATGCCATGATAACAACAGCAAACCCTCCGAGACTTATACCACAAAAGGTTCCCTCTTGCCTGTGTTACATGACAGCTGTGGCTTTGCCCACATCTTCCCTCAGATAATTTGCCATTCTCAAGGCAGACAGAAAAGGACAATTGCAGAACCCCCACTAGCTCTGAAGGCTTTTGCTCACCTGTAGTTCGTGTCTTTCACATTCAGTTTGAGAAAGCAGATGACATAGCCTCACCTGGGCAGAAGCTTAATTCTTTAGGGAGGGCCAGTGGATATTTTGGACAAATAACCTATCACAAGATGTCACTGTAATTTTTCATGTTTGATTATATTGGATGATTTTTATATTATAAAATTGTTATTTCAGCTTTTCTATGTAATCTGTATCTAAAAGGGATTTGACTTTTAAATACTTTGGTGTAACAGTAGCAGGAATTTATAGTAGTGTTTCACCTAATCTGCTTTTTAGTGCATTGCCATACAATATAAGCCAAATGGGAGGTGTTCTAATTACTGAGATTGAAGGTGACAGGATAGTTCTGGCCAGGATACAATGATTATGCCTTATAATAGTGACCTGGGATCCAGGGTCTCACACTCAGCTTTATAAACTTAGGAACTGAATAATGATTAGGCTTTGAGGGAAAGGATCACGCTAGTCAAACTCACAAAACTTATTGTTTCATCATAAAGCCACTTGATTTACTTTTGCTGAACTGTGTGCTGGCAGGCAGGTGGGGGATAAATTTTCATAAGCCCTAGATTACTTGAATTGGCCTAATTGTTGCTAAAATCATAGGTTACAAGTTTCAAAAATGCTTTATTAGAAGACTGTTGATCCTTTTGCTTTTGAGAATGCAAAACATATTCATCTGTTAATTCTAATTGATTCCAAATAAATGTAACTAGATTGAGAATAAAACCTTTTGACAAATGAGGAAATGTATTATGTTTACCACTGCCTAAGAAGAACGTCTCCATAGGCCTGATTCACCTGAGACCATGATTATATTTCCTAGCAGTTTCACATTGATAGGCATACAAGTGGACGCTGGGTGGGATACCAAGTAGTAAGGATGATACAATCCCTGGAGCAGCTTAAAGTATTTTTAAGACAACAAAACCCACAACTCTGTGGGCACTGGGATAGCTACTGGGCACTCAGAATCCCTTCTTGCACATCCTGAGGTTCTCCTTAGACACCTGTCTGCTCTTCTCCTGAGGGCTATGAGGGTGCTCCTTCAGGGTACCAGAGTGTCTTCTGTGTTTCAGGACCTGATGACATTCGAGGATGTGGCTGTGGAATTCACACAGTGGGAGTGGGGGCAGCTGAACCCTGCTCAGAAGAACCTCTACAGGGAGGTGATGCTGGAGAACTTCAGGAACCTGACCCTCCTGGGTGAGCTCAAGGCCTCCAAAGCTCCAAGCCTTCCCAGCAGGACTTCTTGATTTCCTTGGTGTTTAAGAGCTAGCAGTATCTGGGCTGGCTGGCTGAGTTTTACCTTGGGTTTCCTTGGGAAGCCTGGAATCAGACATTTACATTCTCTTTGGGGCCCAGTGATATGGTGTTTCTGTTCCTAGTTCTAGGAAACGTCCTGCTACATATGGAGTTGAAATAGGAAGTTACCTGGCTGTGTTTCTGACTTTTCACAAAGCCTATTCTCTGGAGGCTTTCCATACCTACAGCATTTCTGAAGATGAATATCTAAAGACTTGGCCACTGGCACACACAACCAAAATCCTTTTCTTTCTCTACCGTCAGGCTTTCTGGTATCCAAACCATATGTGATCTGCCAGTTGGAGGAAGGGGGCGAGCCCTTCATGGTGAAGAGAGAAATCTCAATAGGAGCCCACTCAGGTGAGTGAGTGAGTGAGTGAGGGCATTGCATATGATAAGACCCAGCTGGGGTGGGAGGTAGCCCTGAGCTTTTGATCAGGGAGCTGTCCTTTCAGAAGCTGAGATCACTTGGCAGGAGACTTCAACTCTGGTGTGTTGAATTTTGTAATTATTTCTGGTGTCAGAAGAGGAGATGTTCATTTTCTTTTCTAGTTTTTATCCTTTGTTTGGTACCCATCTCTGCCCATGCCTTCTGGGTTACTGATGCTATGCAGCATCACTTGATGTCTCACAGTCAATGTTAGATGGATCAACAATCATATAGAGCCAGGTAATCCTGGATCAGCAGAATTAAGGGAGTTAGTGAGGGATCAAACAGAGCAGTTGAGCATCCCAGAAATGAAGGGGTTACAGGCAAGGACAGACAGAGGATGTCAGGAAGATCCAGGTAAGGACACTTCAAGCTTGATTAAGCTGAACTTCAGCAAAAGTGGTTCCAGGAACAAAGACTCCTCCTTGACAGCTGTTGATAGCATCCCTCTGAGACCTTTGATTCTTAGGTGACTTGAGAGTACCTGGTAGGCTATATGCCTTGGAGCAGAATTCTTGACTCAAAGCTTTCCTGACTGCCATGTGTAACCCAACCACACTGGAGGTATGTGACAGTCTATGCCAGTTCATTTCCATGAGCCAGAATCTTACCCCTTGGCCAGAGTTGAAGCTCAAGAAAGTGGTGCTAAATTCCTGAGAGGATAGGTTGGGCTTTATGATAGGAACCTAGTTTATGGCAGAGAGAGAAGATGCTTATTTTCTCTGTACTGGTACTTGATCTTTTTTCCTTCCAAAATGAGATCAAGGGTCTGACATCTGGATCTAGTAATCTGTTTATTTAACAGTGGTGTATAAGCATGGCTATGTTTCAGAATGTCCCAGGAAGCTTGTTAAACATTCAGGTTCCCAGGAACCACATAAGACCTATTGACTCAGAATCTCTGTGAGGACTGGCCTCTGGGACCACTGGTTAGGCATCAATAGTGAAGTGTGTTATTATTGTATTAATTTTCCACTGTGGCTGAAACAGAGTAGCACAAACTTGATGGCTTTAAACAACACAAACTCATTATGTCATAGTTCATAGTTCAGAAGTCTGGCATGTGTATCACATGGTTCCACCCAAGATGTCTACAGGGCTGTGTATCTTTCTGGAGTGTCCGGGCACCTTTTTTCTTTTCATTTGGGTTGTTGGCAGAACCAATACCTTGCAGTTGTAAAACCGAGGTCCTTGTTTTTTTGCTGGCAATGAACAGATGGGTGTTCCCAGCTTCTAGAGACTGCCAGATTACTTTGCTGAAAGTGCCCCTCCTCCAACTTCAAAGCCAGCAAAGGTTTACACATCTTTCTGCCCAGCCAGGATATGCTCTCTGATTTTAAGCACTCATGATTAGATTTGACCTATTTAAATAATCCAGGATAATCTTCCCATCCCGAGGTCTGTTCCCTTCACTACATCTGCAAAGTCCTTTTTGCCATGTGAGGTTAACTCTTTCACAGGTTCTGGGGATTATGGCATGGGCATCTTTAGGGGAGAATTACTCTTCCTGTCATAATTATATACACATATTATATGTATATGTGCATAATACATAACATAGGATGTGCACTAAGGTATTAAGGGAATACTTCATGGACGACATGAGCTTATTCCTGAAAGATATGCAAAGTCTTAAAGAAAGAGGGTGGTGAGAGGGGGTGTGGATATATGGGAAACAGGAAGGCAGCCAGTTTCTGTGCTAAAGGCACTTCCTGAAAAAGACGACAAGACATGGTAAAGTATTATAGAGCTAGAGTAAAAGATTAAGGATTTATCCTTAATAATGCTTTCCAAAAGCATTGGAGAGCCTTTGGAAGATTAAGACTGGGAAGAAACTTCAGGAAATGGGCATTTGGAAAAGAAGAAAGTGAAGGGTTTCAGGAAACCTGGCGATAGGAAGACTGGGCAGAAGTCTGTTACAATTATATAGGCCTGAAGAAATTGTGAGAATATAGAGTCCATACCTGGGTGATTTACAATCCTATAGTTGGTTTATTGATTTTTGTCCTCATGCCTTAAACTTAGTCTGTTTCCCTTGTCACTCTTCCTACCCTCCTGTCATCTTTAGTCTTTGGACTTACCTTGTGTACTGGAATCTAAACACACATCTCTCAGATTTTCTTAATCTCAAGTCATCTACTCATCATTTGTTCTTGATATAAAACCATTTTCAGACATAAGCAGTTATTGAAAAAATCCGTACATCCCCTTTAGGTATTATTTTAAAGCTTAATTTTTTTATATTCATTATAGGAGCTTGCTTTCTCTTGACACATAGGACAGGTATTACTAGAATGTCTTTTTTGTTTTTTTTTTTTAAACAGACTGGGAGAGAAGGTCTAAATCCAAGGAATCAATGCAAAATCAGGGAATTTCCAAAGAATTATTCCAGGTAGCATCAGTAGAAAAACATATTCCAGATGGGCTACAGTTCTCGAAGTTGAAAGCAGCCTGTGGTTGTGACGGCCAGGTAGAGATGCAGCAGATAAAACAGGAGACACACCTGAAACAAATGTCAACCACTCACAAATTTGCTACCATCCTTAGCAGAAATTATGAATGGAATGGATTTGGGAGAAGCTTAGGTTTAAGATCAGTCCTTGTTAACCAACACAGAGTTTTCATGGGGGAGGGATCTTATAAATGTGATATAGAATTTGGACAGACTTCAGGGGGAAATAACTCTCAGAGAACCCATCCAGAGAAGAAATCTTGTAAATGTAATGAATGTGGGAAGTCCTTTCACTTCCAGTCAGAACTTAGGCGCCATCAGCGATGTCATACTGGAGAAAAGCCCTATGAATGTAATGAATGTGGAAGAGCCTTTGGTCATATTTCGTCCCTTATTAAACATCAAAGAACTCATACTGGAGAAAAGCCCTATGAATGCAGTGAATGTGGTAGAGCCTTCAGCCAGAGTTCATCTCTTGTTCTGCATTATAGATTTCACACTGGAGAGAAACCCTATAAATGTAATGAATGTGGACGAGCCTTTGGTCACACTTCATCCCTTATTAAGCATCAGAGGACTCATACCGGAGAAAAGCCCTATGAATGCAGGGAATGTGGGAGAACTTTCAGCCAGAGCTCATCACTCATTGTGCATTATAGATTTCATACTGGAGAGAAACCTTACAAATGTAATAAATGTGGGAGAGCCTTCAGCCAGAGTTCATCTCTCACTCAGCATTACAGATTTCACACTGGAGAGAAACCCTACAAATGTAATGAGTGTGGAAGGGTCTTTGCTCATACTGCATCTCTTATTAAACATCAGAGAAGTCATGCTGGAAAAAAACTCCTATGAATTCAGTGAATATAGAAGGGCTTTCAGCTGGAGTGCAGTCATCACCAGTACTTAGAGAATTCATATCAGAGAGAGATCCTAAAGGTGTCATGTATATGAGAAGATCACATCTTGTTCCACATCAGGCATTAATTACTAAAGAGAATCCTATCAATGTCAAGAGAGGATGGGCTTCAGCCATATCCCCTCTCTTACCACACATCGGAGAACCCATACTAGTGAAAAACAATGTGAGTGTATTGAATGCAGGAAGGCTTTGATCAGAGGATGCACATTATACAGCATCAAACAGCTGACACTGGGGACTACCCTTATTAATGCAGTGAGTATGGCAAGCCTTCAGTTACATGTTGATTCTTTAAGAAAATCAGATAACTTGTACTGGAGAGAAATTCTGCAAGTGTGGTAAGTATGGTAAAATCTTCAATTGTATTTATTCCTTTACTAAGCATCAATAACACATACTAGAAAGAAGCCCTATGAAAGCAGAAAATAGAGGAAGGCCTTCAGTCAGAGCTCATCCTTATTAAGCATCAGAAAATTCATACTTGAGAAAAAACTGTGAATGTGGGTAATGTGGGAGAGCCTTCAGCCAAACCTCATTGCTTTATAAACCCCATAGAACTCTCCATACTAGCTAGAAACTCTGGTAATGTGATGAGTGTAGGAAAGGCTTTGGTGGATGTTCCACTTTTTTGCACATTAGAAAATTTCCCAGTTTCACTAAATTTGAAGCATGTGCTAGTGCTTCAAATTTAGTGAAACTGGGAGAACCCACTATTATAGTTCAAGCCTCAGTTTTCACCTCAAAGAGAAACCCTGAGAATGCGATGAATCTGTGGAAAGTTCCTTTCCAACCTGAGATGTATAAAACTAGAGCTGAAAAGAAGCTGAGAAATCACCTTGTCTGGGGATTTTCTGCCTGGTGGGGCCATTTGTATAACCACACTTGGGCATTGCCTCCTCATGCTGTTACTGGTGGGGCAGGGTGTCATGCATGGGTACAGAGGATGGAGGCTGAGAAAGGTAGACAGCTACCCATTATCTAGCGCAGTCATATTTTAGAATGAATGAAACTGATATTCAGAAAGCAACATGCCTTGGCCTGGTGGTCTAACTGGGCTGGGCCTCTTTCCTGTGGTTCACAACTGTAGTATGGACATTAATAGACTGAACCTTTCCTGTACAACACCTCCATGCACTTCTATGGTAACACATGTTACCTTTCTTTCTGAGGCAATGGAGTGGTCTAGGATTGAGCAAAAAACAATTTTCACTGCATCTTTATGCTAATAGATTTGGAATTTTTGAAATGAAATGAAACTTTGTTTAAACATTAAAATTACTACATTATGGGTATTATACACGATCAAAATTTCAAAAACATGATTCTAAGTGAAAGACGGCAGATGCCAGATACCACATATTTTATAGCATCATTTTAGGAAATGTCCAGAAATGGCAGATCTTCAGAAACAAAGTAACTGCAAATGTTACAAGAAATCTTTTTGGGGTTATGAAAATGTTCTAAAACTAGATGGTGGTGATGGTTGAACAATTTGGTAACTTCACTAAAATCATTGACTTGTTTACTTTAAATGGGTGAATTTTATGGTAAATTATACTTCAATAAAATTATTTTTAAAAATCAAATTTACAGATATACCAACCATTGCTAAACATATGTTCCATTTTGTTTGTTATTTCAAGCTATCTGTGTATTTTTGGTATCCCTTTTTCTTTTTCTTTTTTTTTTTTTTTTTTTGAGTTGGATTTTCGCTCTTGTTGCCCAGGCTGCAGTGCAATGGCACAATCTTGGCTCAAAGCAACCTCCGCCTCCTGGGTTCAAGAAATTCTCCTGCCTCAGCCTCCCTAGTAGCTGGGATTACAGATGCCTGTCACCACGCCTAGCTAATTTTTTTGTATTTTTAGTAGAGATGGGATTTCACTATGTTGGCCAGGCTGGTCTCAAACCCCTTACCTCAGGTGATCCATGTGCCTCAGCCTCCCAAAGTGCTGGGATTACAGGTGTGAGCCACTGCCACTTTTTATTTTCTATAATAATTACCTTACATTTACTGGGTCTCAGAACCTTGTCAGGCTTTTTAAAATTCCTGCTGTGTTGGCTTTGTAACTCAAGTGGAGAAACTTAGACCAGGAGCTGGTATAAACCAAAGGATACTTGCCTAATAAGGATCAACTTATACCGAGGGAAGTCCTTCAAGTATTTAAAGTTTAGATGAGCAAGTTGAGCCTGGAATTCAGGGAACCAGCTTAAAGTGGGTCCATGCAGACAGGCTGGGTCTAAAAGTCCGCAAGTTTGGCCAGGGCAGGTAGGATGCACAGGAGGCATCTGGAACTGGAAGTACTTGAACAGCTGAGGTCAAGATGCTGGTTGTGGAGCCTAAAAATCATACAGAAATTTCTTCCCAAACTGCCAAGGTTTCCAGGAGCAGAAGTAGTAAATATTTTTTTGCTCCATCCCTCCCTTTTTTCCCAGTGCCCTTTTCTGTACTTACCGAGATCACTTTATACCTAGACACCTGTCACAGTTTTGTAACTGGTATTTGTCTAAAATCTATCTCTTCCTCACATGTATCCTTGCCATGTTAACCATACTCATCAGTTTGAACCCAGTGCCCTGCCCTCCAAAAATCCTTTGCACTGCCTATAAGATAAATCCTAACCCTAGTGTTTGGTATATAATGCCTTCTTTAGGCTGCCCCAACCTCCTGCTGCTCCTGACAGGAGCCTCCATTGCACACAAATGCTCTCTTGCCTTCCCTCAGACAGGCCTCTCCACTTTTCAGCCTGTAAACCTTTACCTCAGCTGTTCCATCAGCCTGGGGCACTTTCTCCACCTACCTAAACCCTATATAATCAGTCAGAAACCTGTTTAAATTTCCCTTCCTTGGGGAGGTGTTCTCTTGAAAACTGATACGATGTCTGATCTTCTGTTTGCAATATAAAAATATTTATTGTTTGCATAATTTTTTTAAAATGGAAGATATCTGGACTTCTGGTAAATCTTGTCACTGTCTTGATCTATTTAATTTTTTTTTTTTTTTTTTTTTTTTTTTTTAATTTTTTTTTTTTTTTTTTTTTTTTTTTTTTTTTTTTTTTTTTTTTATCATTTTATCACTTCGTATTTCTGGAACCAGATGACAACAGAAAAAGTCCAATGGTAAAATATTTGAAGAGATTTTCTTCTGAGGCAAATAGGAGTGACCTGTAGGCACAGTTGACCAGCATTTGCATTAAAACAGAGACCTTAAGAGTGATAAAAACAGACTCTTTGTAGCAATAACAACATGACAAAAAGTCCTGAGAGAAAGCAAAGTGTTTTACCCCAAGTAGATTTATTTTAAGTCTGATAAGAAGCAAGTCTGACACAGCCCCAGGAGATCCTGAGAACATGTGCCCAAGGTAGCTCTTGTTAGGAGCAGCAGGAGGTTGGGGCAGCCCTGAAGAGGGCATTATATACCAAACACAGGAGTGAGGATTTATCTTATAGGCAGTGCAAAGGATTTTTGGAGAGCAGGACACTGGCTTCAAACTGATGAGTGTTTAACATGGCAAGGATACATGAGAAAAAGAGACAGTTGTGCTGTCAGGGTACAGCTTGGTTTCATACATTTTTACATTTTATGGGAATGTAAGACAACAGTCAATACATGTAAGATTTACATTGATTTGACAGAGAAAGGCAGGACAACTTGAAACTGGTGGGGAAGGGGTGGAGACAGAGGGAAGGCCTTCCAGGTTATAGGTAGATTCAAAGATTTTCTGATTGGCAGTTGGTTTATTCAAATACCTGGAATCAATAGAAGGGAATGTCTGGGTTAAGATAAGGTATTGTAGAGACCAACGAGACGAAGCCTGAGGGTAGCAGGCTTCAGAGAGAATAGACTGTAAATGTTTCTTATCAGACTTAAGATAAATTTATTTTGGGGTAAAGTACTTAGATTTCTCCCAGGGCCTGTTATCTGTCACATTATCTTACTGCTACAAAGAACCTGTTTTCGTCTTAAGGTCTCTGTTTTAATATAATGCTGGCCTACTGTGCCTGAATTCCAAAGAGAGGAAGGTATAACGAAGTATGTCTGACCACCCCATTACCATAATGGCCTGAACTAGTGTTTCAGGTTTACTTTAGAATGCCCTTGGCCAAGAGGAAGGGTCCATTCAGCTGCTTGTGGGGCTTAGAATTTTATTTTTGATTTACACAGACTATCAGCTGCTTCAGATCACATCTCATGCTTCTCTTGTGTTGCCCAGTTTTCCCAGCACTTCCATCTGACTTCATGTTTTTGTACTAGATGAAAAGCCTTCTTTCTAAAAAACTACCAATTAAATATTTCTTTAGAAAAATATGATATTGCTTACTGTAGTTATTTTTCAAATTCAAATATAGATTAGCACTGTTCCATCTATTAGGAATAGGCTGGTGTGTGTGTGTGTGTGTGTGTGAGAGAGAGAGAGAATGTGTGTGCTTACATAGAAATTCAGTGTTATTTTGTAGCACTATGATGACTTCTGATACCAGTTACCCAGAGTTAAGCCAAATTTTATGTTAGGATACAGTAGCTTACAAGACTGCTATCACTTCAGACGCCAGACACAAATTTAGGACTTTCCAGGATACCTTCACTTATAACCAGTTGGCTACAAATTCAGGAATTCCCACCACCTCTGCAGGTTAATAACTTTCTAGAATGAATATCAGAACTCAGAAGAGTACTATGTTTATGATGACAATTATAGAAAAAGGATACAAATCAGAACCAGCCCAAGGATGAGATGCATAGGGAAGAGTATGGGGAGTATCCCAAATGCAAAGTTTCAGTCTCCTCAGCAGCATGTTACCTTGCTGGCACAAGAATGTGTAAAAATGCACAGAGAAATGCTTACCATGGAAGCTCATCTGAGCTTTGGTGTCTAGAGTTTTTATTGGGGTTTCATTACATATTCATGAATGATTGAATCATTGACCACACAGTTGAACTCAATCACCAGCTCCCACTCCTCTCCCTAGAGGTTTGGCTGATATTACATGGCTCAAAGCCCCAACTCTTCTGGCATGGCCAGCAGCCATCCTGTTATCTCATTAGCATAAAGTAGAGGCCAACTGTGAGTCACTTCTTTAGCATAAACTATCAGATGTGGCCCCCAAGGCACTTCTGTCCCTTAGGAAATTCCAATGATTTATAGGTTATTTCCCAGGAAACAAGGACAAAGACCCGCCAAGTTCTATTTTATTTTATATTTTTGAGACAGAGTTTCACTCTTGTTGTCCAGGCTGGAGTACAATGGTGCAATCTCAGTTCACCACAACCTCCCAGGTTTGAGTGATTCTTCTGCTGCAGCCTCCCAAGTAGCTGGGATTACAGGAATGCACCACCATACCCAACTAATTTTGTATTTTTAGTAGAGATGGGTTTTCTCCATGTTGGTCAGGCTGACCTTGAACTCCTGACCTCAGATGATCTGATACCAGCACTGGCCTCCCAAAGTGCTGGGATTACAAGCATGAGCCACTGAAGCCAGCCCAAGTTCTTTGGTACACAGCAACACACCCTCAAACAAATCAATATGAAAACAATTCCATTATTCAAATAAACAAGTCACAAACACTAGGACTGCCAAGGGCTTCCCTTTTGATCCTTCTCTTTGTTGAGAAAGATTGACCAATTCAGGGAAGGCAAGAGATCCAGATCTTCACCACTTGGGGATTATTCAGTTGTCTCTGTAGTAAACTGTACCAGAATATCCTCTTGATCTTTTTCTTGTTGTGTCATTATGGCAATCATCTGGTAAGAGAGCAGCTGTGCAGAAGCACTGTGTAAAGAAGTGCTTTAAGGCAATATATAGCTTATTCTACCATGTCTGTTTCATTAATCCAAGTAGAGAAAGAAGTAATAGCAATGACACAGATGCTATCATGATTAGCCAACAAATAATCCTAACAATGCAATTGTTCATCACTACTTGTGCCAGTAAGTTGTGACAGATCTTTATTACATCTAGGGAAGAAGTGGTGTCATTCATAACTTCTGCCACAGTTAGTGATAAGTCTTTTTCAGTCTTTTTATTTTTTCACCATTGGAACACTGCTCTGTTCACATAAACAGTAAGTAAGCAATTCCTCAGGTAGAATTCCTGAATAATCAAGGATGACTTCATTTTGGAGCTCCTGCCTGAGTTGTAATTTCCAGCATTGGTGACTTATAGAGTTAGGATTTCAATACACAGGAAGTCTTGAAATACTATTCCTTAATCTGGGGAAAATAAGACTAGATGTCCTGCATCTATACTACAAATGAAGTGAACCTGGTAGGGGAACATAGAAATCCAAGAAAAAGGGAGTTGTTTCATGGCTCAAAATTGGAACAAAGGCCTTACATGAACTGTATTACAAATTGGGATTCCTATTAATGTCTCTTCCAGGTGGTAAGTAACTAACTCATCACCCTAAGAAGTTCATTGGATTTAAATTTAGAATTACCTGGAGTCAGATCAACAGATTGTCATAATTTGTTCTTTTTCTGGGAGAGAAGGATACTAGTAAAACTACAGGTGGGTTTATTTAGTCATCTGTAGGTGCAAGTGAAAAAGTTGTTGTCTAATTCCCTCTAGACTCATTTGATGAAAGTAGAATTTGTCAAATGTATTTATCATGGTGGTGTGGTGATGGATGCATAACCAATGTTGGTAAGATTGAAGGTAGTAATTACTGTTTGGGATAATGTAAGAATGGCATTAGAATGAGTATGTTCTGACTTAACTAACAAGTATAACAAAAATGAAAAGAGACAAAGGGCCGTTGTGGGTGGATGACAACCAGGGGTCTATAGACAATGAAAAGAAGATTACCATAAGCAAGCAGACGAAAAACAAAACATAATTTCTATAGAGGTCTTGGTCTGACATCTTGGGCAGAAGCTATCTACTATTCAAGGTAATTCATTCTGAGGGTCTTAAATTATCTCTGTAGTTCTGAAGATCAGCTATGTGTAGAATACCCTGGAGAATCCCCAGTTTGTAATTTTCTATTGGAGTAGCCAACTTGTTTCAATATTTAATTGCTTCCTTAGTTGTGAAATGAGTACAACTTGACTCCCTAGAGTTTGATTGATTGATTCCCTGGAGTTTCACTGCTGTATTTTTTGCTGTTGGTACCTGATAATGTCCCTAACAATGAGGTTCAACAGCAGTTTTTCTTTCATGACTTTTCCGGTAGACAAAAATCTTATGATTTAATATTATAAAGAGGCTGTTTAGGAAGATGTGGGAAGTTAAGACTGTTGGTGATAGTACGTGAGTCCTTTACCCTATTTTGCCATGCCTGAATACAGCATGGTAGAGTATAGCATTAGAGATAAAATCCCTAAGTTAGTGGGCCTTCCAGTTACCAGTTCTTAGGGGGAGAAGTGATATGTCCCAAGGGAGTGAACCAAATGGCCATGCAGGATTCTGGAAGTACCTTTGCCTAGAGAGTACAAGGGTTTCTGAAAATTTTGTTAGTTTTAACTTAAGGACGCCATTTATTCTTCCAAGCTTTCTAGAAGATTGTGGATAGTAAAAGAAGTATAATTTTTGGGTAAGGGGTAATGCCTTATGGAGTCTTGTTATACTGTTTCCTGTTATTAGGCTGTTCTTGTATTGCTATAAAGAAATACCTGAGACTGGGTTTTGGAGGAACAGGTGGTACTTCCAGTTACATGAATAAGTTCTTGGTTACATTAATAAGTTCTTTAGTGGTGATTTATGAGATTTTGGTGCACCCAGTACAGTGTACGCTGTATCCAGTGTATAGTCTTTTATCCCTCATCCCCCTCCCACCCATTCCCCTGAGTCCCTGAAGGCCGTTACATCACTCTTATGCCTTTGCATCCTCATAATTTAGCTCTCCCAACATCCCAACATACTTTTTTTTTTTTTCAAGATGGAGTCTTCCTATGTCGCCCAGGCGGGAGTGATCCTGGCTCACTGTAACCTCTGCCAAGTGTGTCCATTTTAGATCTTTCCTTGCTTCTCATGTGGGTATTTATTGCTATAAACTTTCCTCTAGACACTGCTTTAAATGTGTCCCAGAGATTCTGATATGTTGGGTTTTTGTTCTTGTTGCTTTCGAAGAACATCTTTATTTCTGCCTTCATTTCATTGTTTATCCAGTCAACATTTAAGAGCCAGTTCAGTTTCCATGAAGTTATGCGGTTCTGAGTTAGTTTCTGAATACTGAGTTCTAATTTGATTGCACTGTGGTCTGAGAAACTGTTTGTTATGATTTTCATTCTTTCGCATTTGCTGAGGAGTGATTTATTTCCAATTATGTGGTCAATTTTAGAGTAGGTGCGATGTGGTGCTGAGAAGAATATATATTCTGTGGATTTGGGGTGGAAAGTTCTGTAAATGTCTATTAGGTTTGCTTGGTCCAGGTCTGAGTTCAAGTCCTGGATATCCTTGTTAATTTTCTGTCTCGTTGATCTGTCTAATATTGACAGTGGTGTTAAAGTCTCCCACTATTACTGTGTGGGAGTCTAAGTCTCTTTGTAGGTCATTAATCACTTGCTTTATGTATCTGGGTGCTCCTGTATTGGGTGCATATATATTTAGGATCGTTAGCTCTTCTTGTTGCATTGATCCTTTTACCATTATGTAATGTCCTTCTTTGTCTCTTTTGATCTTTGTTGCTTTAAAGTCTATTTTATCAGAGACTAGGATTGCAACTCCTGCTTTTTATTGCTCTCTATTTGCTTGGTAAATCTTCCTCCATCCCTTTATTTTGAGCCTATATGTATCCTTGCATGTGAGATGGGTTTCCTGGATACAGCACACTGATGGGTTTTGACTTTTTATCCAATTTGCCAGTCTGTGTCTTTTGATTGGTGCATTTAGCTTATTTGCATTTAAGGTTAACATTGTTATATGTGAATTTGATCCTGGCATTTTGATGCTAGCTGGCTGTTTTGCCCATTAGTTGATGCAGTTTCTTCATTGTGTTGATGCTCTTTACCGTTTGGTATGTTTTTGGAGTGGCTGGTACTGGTTGTTCCTTTCTATGTTTAGTGCTTCTTTCAGGAGCTCTTGTAAGGCAGGCCTGGTGGTGATGAAATCTCTGAGCAATTGCTTGTCATAAAGGATTTTATTTCTCCTTCGCTTATGAAGCTTACTTTGGCTGGATATGAAATTCTAGGTTGAAAACTCTTTTCTTTAAGGGTGTTGAATATTGCCCCCCACTCTCTTCTGGATTGTAGCGTTTCTGCTGAGAGACCCACTGTGAGTCTGATGGGCTTCCCTTTGTGGGTAACCCAACCTTTCTTTCTGGCTTCCCTTAGCATTTTTTCCTTCATTTCAACCATGGTGAATCTGATGACTATGTGCCTTGGGGTTGCTCTTCTTGAGGAATACCTTTGTGGTGTTCTTTGTATTTCCTGGACTTGAATATTGGCCTGCCTTGCTAGGTTGGGGAAGTTCTCCTGGATAATATCCTGAAGAATGTTTTCCAGCTTGGATTCATTCTCTCCGTCACATTCAGGTCCACCTATCAAACATCAATTAGGTCTTTTCACATGATCCCATATTTCTTGGTGGCTTTGTTCATTTCTTTTTACCCTTTTTTCTCTAATCTTGCTTTCTTGTTTCATTTCATTGAGTTGATCTTCAATCTCTGATATCCTTTCTTCTGCTTCATTGATTCAGCTATTAAAACTTGTGTATGCTTCACGAAGTTCCCATGTTGTGTTTTTCAGTTCCATTAATTCATTTATATTCTTCTCTAAGTTGTTTATTTTCGTTAGCATTTTGTCAAACCTTTTTTCAAGGTTCTTAGTTTCTTTGTATTGGGTTAGAACATATTCTTTTAGCTCAGAGAAATTTGTTATTACCCACTTTCTGAAGCCTGTTTCTGTCAATTCATCAGACTCATTCTCCATCCAGCCTTGTTCCCTTGCTGGTGAGGAGTTGTGATCCTTGTAGAAGGAGAGGCGTTCTGGTTTTGGGTGTTTGCATCCTTTTTGCACTGATTTCTTCCCATCTTTGTGGATTTATCTACCTGTGGTCTTTGCAGTTGGTGACTTTCAGATGGGGTCTCTGAGTGGACATCCTTTTTGTTGATGATGAAGTTATGTCTTTCCATTTTTTAGTTTTTCTTCTAACAGTCAGGCCTCTCTGCTGTAGGACTGTTGGAGGTCCACTCCAGACCCTGCTTTCCTGGGGATCACCTGCAGTGGCTGCAGAACAGTAAGGGTTGCTGCCAGTTTCTTCTTCTGTTATCTTTGTCCCAGAAGGATACCCACCAGACGTCAGCTTGAGCTGTCCTTTATGAGGTGTCTCATTGGATATACAGGGGTCACGGAGCTGCTTGAGGAGACAGTCTGACCCTTATAGGAGCTCAAGTGATGAGCTGTGAGCTCCGTTGTTCTGTTCAGAGCTGCTGGGCAGATACATTTAAGTCTGCTGCACTGGAACTCATAACCGTCTTTTTTTCCCAGGTGCTCTGTCCTGGGAAGGGGGGGCTTTATTTATAAGTTCCTGACATGCTGCTGCCTTTTTTCAGAGATGCCCTCCCAGTGAGGAGGTAGTTTAGTCACAGCCTGCCAGCAGAGGTGTTGCTGAGCTGCCGTGGGCTCTACCCACCTGCTATGTGAACTTTCTTGAGGTTTTGTTTGTTTATATAGGTATAGTTAGAACTGCCTTGGTAATGGCGGACTGCCTTGGTAATGGCAGACTGCCTTGGTAATGGTGGACTGCCTTGGTAGTGGTGGATGGCCTCAGTAATGGCAGACGCCCTTCCCCTCACTAAGCTGGACCATCCCAGGTCCAGCTGTGCTTGCTGCAAAACTCTCAATCCAGAGCGTTTCTGATTGCTGGTCTTTGTGGGGGTGGGACCCACTGAGTCAGGTTACCTGGCTCCCTGTTTCAGTACCCTTTTTTTTCCAGTTGAATGGGTGACTCTGTCTCCCAGGCGTTCCAGGCACCAGTTGAAATGGCACCCAGATTTGTGTGAGTTTTTGTGTGGAGACCCGCTGTGGTGACTGAAACAGCCATGCTGGAGACTTGTGGCACTTTTCCACCCAGGAATCTCCTGGTCTGTGGGCAGTAAAAATTCATTTGGAAATGTGGTGATCACTCACCCTCTGCTTTCTTGCTGGGAGCTGCACTCCAGAGCTGTTCCTATTCAGCCATGTTGGATCATCTCCCAGTGAGTTCTATATAGTAAGTGAAATAAATTCTGCCATCGGGGAAGATTTTACCTCAAGTAGGGGACTATATTCTAAAGAGAACTTAGATTAGTAATAGCTTATCCTGCTTAATAACCTCAGGTTCAGTTTTAAGGTATCATCCATCATAAACAACAACACAAATATTAGGCCATGGTTCTTACAGGAGTCTCTAATGAATCTGAATGAGGTGCAGAAAGTTCCATAACTTTTTGTTAGGTAAGACAATTGTGAGGTTCCCCCCCACTTTTTTTTTCTGTTAGGAGCAGGAAAATGGCAGGATTCAGAGTGCTGCAGTGGTGAGCAGAGGTGCCACAGGGAGAGAATAATAGAGTACTGTATGCCAGGCATGGTGGCTAATGCTTGAAATCCTAGCACTTTGGGAGGCAGAGGCAGGTGGATCACCTGAGGTCAGGAGTTCAAGACCAGCCTGGCCAACATGGTGAAACCTCGTTTCCACTAAAAATACAAAAATTAGCCAGGCATGTTGGTGCATGCCTGTAATCCCGGCTACTTGGGAGGTTGAAGCAGGAGAATCACTTGAATCTGAGGGGCAAAGGTTGCA
>NW_016108085.1:156114-169271 GCF_001604975.1 Cebus imitator | reverse complement strand
AAGAGAGAGAGAGAGAAAATATAAGGCATCAAAAAGTATGAATTTAACAAGAGAAGTGGCAAAACTCATATTCTGAAAGCTACAAGACACTGTTGAAAGAAATTAAGGAAGATAAAATTTAAAAATCCCACATTCATGGATTGGAAGACTTATTATTGTTAAGATAATAATACTACCCAAATTGATCTACAGATTCAAGGCAATCCCTATAAGAATCCCAGCTATATTATTTGTAGAAATTGAAAAGTTGAGTCTAATATTTATATGAAATTGCAAGGGATCTAGAATAGCCAGAACAATCTTGAAAAAGAATAATAAAATAGAAGGACTCACGCTTGCTAATTTCAAAACTTACTGTAAACCAACAGTAGTCAAGATAGCAAAGAACTGGTAAAAGTATGGACATACAGACCAACAGACTAGAATTTGGAGCTCAGAAATAAACCTATGTGTCTATGGTTAACATATGGTTTCAACAAGAGTGCCAAGACCATTTAATGGGGAAGGAATAGTCTTTTCCACAAATGGTACTGGGATACCTGTACAGCCACATGCAAAAACTGGACTCTTAACCTAACCCAATATACAAAATAAATGCAAAATCCATCAAAGACCTAACTGTAAGAGCTAAAATGGTAAAACTCTTAGAAGAAAACAGGGATAAATTGCATGACCTCAGATTTGGCAATGGGTTCTTAGTTAAGTTAGTGGCTGCTTTAAGCTAGGGTGGCAGACGGGCATTCAGGGGAGAAACAGCTAAAGAGTATCGGGTTTATTTTTGTAGTAAGAATAAATGTTCTAAAACTGACTCTGGTGATGGGTACAAAGCCCTGTAAATATACTAAAAACCACTGAGTTTTACATTTTAAATGAGTGAATTGTGTGGTATGTGAAATATATCAAAATGTAGCTGTTATAAAAGGGGATGAGGTCAGCCCTAGGGAACTGGGGAGCCTTAACCATGACCTGAACTGCCTATATCTGGTTCTCCTGAACATTGGTGGCGAGTGCTTCCAGGGAAACACCTGGGAGAGAGGCCTTAAAAAGTGGTTTGAATAACCAGTGTGCAGAAATAGGGGTGATCCCTAAGACTGAGGCCTAATTTGCTGGACTTGTTTGAGCAAATGAGTAAGGGTGATGAGATGTGGCTGGATATCCAGGGACCACCAGAAAGAACCTTTGTAAAAATCACAAAGTTTATAATTTTTGAGAGGCTATCAACTCCCAGTATCAAAATTTGGCCAATATTCTTGATAGGGGAAAAGATTCCTTTAGTCCTTGCTTTAAGATCTCCATTCTTATGGTCAACTGAACTTCTTTGAGTTCATATACTTACTACATTAAAATTTATATTTGGAAATAATTGTAGATTCTCATGCAGTTGTGGGAAATAATACAGAGAAATCCCATGTACCCTTCACCTAGTTTTCCCAATGGTAACACTTTGCAAAACAATAGCAATATAACAACCAGCATACTGGCATTGCTACAGTTAAGATACAGAATGCAGTCATTCCTCAATATCCCTGAGGGATTGGTTCCAGGACCCCTATAGATCCCAAACCTGAGACTGCTCAAGTCCCCGATACAAAATGACATATAATAGTATTTTCATATAACCCATGCACATCCTCTTGTATACTTTATCTCTAGGTGACCTCTAACACCTAATACAATGTAAATGCTATGTAAGTAGTTGTTATACTGTATTGCCTAGGAAATAATGACAAGAAAGAAGTCATCCATGTTTAGCACAGATACAGCCATCCTTCATTTTCTGAATATTTTTTATCTTGTTTGGTTGAATCCATAGATAAGGAACCCATGCATATGGAGGGCCAGCTGTACTTCCATTACCACAAAGATTCATGTTGCCCTTGTATAGCCACATCTGTTCCCTCCTGCCCTACCCCCTTCCTAACTCTTGACAACCACTCATCTGGTCTCCATTTCTATAACTTTGTCATTTCAAGAATATCATGTAAAGTAAACCATAAAGTATATGACCTTTTGAAATTGACCTTTTTCTTTTTAAGACAGGGTCTTGCTCTGTTGCCCAGGCTGGAGTGCAGTGGTGCTGTCACAGCTCACTACAGCATTAACCTCCTGAGGGCTCAAGTGATTCTCCCACCTCAGCCCCTCAGAGTGCTGGTATTGCAGGCATGAGCCATCATGCCTGGCTAAGATTGGCTTTTTGCATTCAGCATACTTCTCTGGAGAGTCACCCAAATTGTGTGTATCAATGACATTCCTTTTTATTGCTGAGTAGCAATCTATGACATGGATTTACCAGCTTGTGTTTAACCATTCATCCATTGAAAGATGCATGGGTTGTTTCCAGTTTGAGGGCTATTACAAAAAAGCTGTCATGAACTTTCATAAACTGGATTTTTTGTGTAAATAGAAGTTTCCATTTCTCTGAGATAAATTTTCAGGGATGCAATTGCTAGAGGTCGTCGGGTTGGTGCATGTTTAGCATTTCCCCCCCCACCCCGAGACGGAGTCTCACTCTGTTGCCCAGGCTGGAGTGCAGTAGTATGATCTCAGCTCACTGCAACCTTCGCCTCCCAGGTTCAAACAATTCTCCTGCCTCAACCTCCTGAGTAGTGGGGATTACAGGCCCCTGCCACCACATCCAGCTAATTTTTGTGTTTTTAGTAGAGATGGGGTTTCACCATGTTGGCCAGGCTGGTCTTCAACTACGGACCTTGTGATTCACCTGCCTCAGCCTCCCAAAGTGCTGGGATTACAGGCATGAGCCATTGCGCCCAGCCTGCATGTTTAGGTTTTTAAGAAACTGCCAAAATGTTTTCTAGAATGGCGGTACCATTTTATATCCCCACCAGCAATGTATGAGTGATCCCATTTCTTACATCCTCATCAGTTTATGGTGTTGGCACTATTTTTTACTTCAGCCATTTTTATAGGTGTATAGGGATATATCATTATGGGTTTGATTTGCATTTCCCTAATGGTTAATGTGGTGGGACATCTCTTCACATACCTCTCTGCCTTCTGTACATCTTTTTTAGTGAAATGTCTTTTTCTCATTTTCTAATCAAATTGCTTGTTGTTTTACTGTTGAGTTTTGAGATTCTATATAAATTCTAGATACTAGTGTTTTGTCAGATATGTGGCTTGCAGATATTTTCTTCCAGTCTGTAGCTTGTTAATTATCCTCTCTCTCTTTTTTTTTTTTTTTTTTTGGGGATTCCCTCAGTGGATTTACTTAGAGTGAAAATGGTATCTCGGTTTTGGATTTGCCCTTGCTTTTTTTTTTTTTTTTTTTTTTTTCAAGATGGAGAGTCTCGCTCTGTCACCCAGGCTGGAGGGCAGTGGTATGATTTTGGCTCACTGCAACATCCGCCTCCTTGGTTCAAGTAATTTTCCTCCCTCAGCCTCCCAAGTAGCTGGGATTACAGGTGCCTGCCACCACGCCCAGCTAATTTTTGTATTTTTAGTAGAGATGGGGTTTCTCTATGTTGGCCAGGCTGGTCTCAAACTCTTGACCTCAGGTGATCTGCCCTCCTTGACCTCCTAAAGTGCTGGGATTACAGGAGTGATCCACTGTGCCTGGCCTGTTTCATCCTCTCAATGGAGTCTTTCATTGAATAAAAGTTTTTTAAAAATTTTTATTGAAGTCTAATGTTTTGATAAGGTATAAGGTTCAGGTTGTGGCTTATTTATTTATTTTGCCTGTGATTGTTCAATTCTTCCTGCACCATTTGTTGAAAAGACTATCTTTTCCTCACTGAATTGCTTTGGCCTCTAAGTAAAAAAAATCAGTTGGGCATTGTTTTAATGCCCTCTCATTCACTCTTTTGGTGAGGGGAGGATTCCAGCTCTGGGGGTTGGGGGATGGCTGAACACCTGACACTCAACACTTGAAAGAAGAGCTCCACAGCAGTTTATGAGTCACATGTACTGAGAGGAGGATACCCCATGTCCACTGGATAACATAGGGGCTGCATTTGGGAACAGAGTGAACCAGCAAGGGCTGTAGGAAACAGGCTTTGTAGTAACAAGAGGGAGAGATGACTCCTGGTTCCTGTAGCCTGTAGGAGGATGTACTGCCTTGTTTGAATAATTCTGTGGGCTGGCAGGAACTGAACCCCATTATTCTGATATAAGCAGGAACTGTGCCTGGTCCCCAGGAACTGTGCCTGGTCCCCGTTACTCTGAGATAAGCAGTTAACTGTGCCTGGTCCCTTTGATAGGGCGCATTATCCACGTTATCCACAAGGAAGAGTGGGGAGTAGATCTTACGGTTAGGCCATTAAGGGCCCTCCTGATTTTACCAGATGTCAAGGCAGCAGTACATATTATTGGGCTTTAATTTTAGGCCTTACACAACAGGCATATTTGTGTATTGCTGGATTTTCTAATCTGTTCCATCAGTCTGTCTATACTCCTCCAAAACCACATATTCTTGATTACTGTAGCTATTATCTGCCCCCCTCCCCCCGAGGCCTCTTCTTAGGTGTCTCTTTCTGGCTGACCTATGGTTTAGCTGGCTGTGCTTAATTAAGTGGTGTTACCAGACTCCTCCTACTTGCTGACCAACAAAATCGCTGTTATTAAGAGTTACCTCAGGTTTGAACTTCCCCAAACTCTGCTTTAAATAAAGTCAATTCCTTCAGGGGTAGCTTTGGAGCTCTCTAGTCTTGTTAACTCTCTCCCACTGGGCAACATTTCGGAGTCACTACTCCCAGGTGATGGGTGGGGTGGTAGCCTCAGATCCTCTTGGATTGATTCTCTTGGTGTGGAATGCCTGTCCACTGAATGAACTGAGATGAGGGCAATGGGAGCCCGTATCTTCTCAGCCTAGTGCACCAGGGATCTAGGCTTATCCTGTAAGTTGGGGCAGTGTGGAAGAAGGAAGCCTCTGATCTCTCAGCTTCACACAGTAGGAATTTAGCCTCTTCAACTAGGAGTTGGAAGAGATGGGGAATCTTGTGGTCTGCCTTTCCCAGCCAGACACCACATCCCTTAATTGGGAGCTGAGGGGAGAGGGAGCCCTGTCTTCTTCATCACACCTGCTGAGAATAGAGCCTTCATCAAACTGAGCTGGGAAGGAGGGTGCTGAGGGATGGAGTGGATTGTAGCTCAATTGCCACGGACTCTTTTGTTCTTACTGAGTTTTAGTAGATATTCCTGAATAAATGTTTCTTCACTTGCTGTACATCCTTAGGACAATTTCCAGAGAAAAAGTTTCGCCAATTATGCTTATTTCACTGGGGAGTGGGTCTGCATAGCTCCTCACCATGCCATCCTGGAAGTGAAACTCTTCCCTATGCAAAACTTTCAGAGTCAATATTTTAGCTAAAGAGGCTAAAAATGTCACCAACAATTTTCTTGGTAGACTGATGGAAGTGTAGGCCCAGGGTGGCCTACACAAGAGGAAACTGACATACCAAAATTCCCAACAGAGGAAGGGATCCAAAGACTTGCGGAGATTAGAATGTTAAAGCGGATTTATCTTATGAGACCTGCTCACCCACCTTGAGAGGGTCAGAGGATCCTCCTTTCACTATAGTTGTGACCAATAAGTTGTGAGATGAGCTTCAGCATCCTTGAAGAGCTCTGTGATGGCTTTTTTCCACCTTTTCTCCTCCTTCTCCTCTTCCTCCTTATTCCTTCTTCTTTGTCCTTCTTTGTCCTCCTTTCTCCTCCTCCTCCTTCTTCCTTCTTTTTTTTTTGAGATGGAGTCTTACTCTGTCACCCAGGCTGGAGTATAGTGGCATGATCTTGGCTCACTGCAACCTCTACCTCCTAGGTTCAAGCAATTCTTCTGCCTCCACCTCCCAAGTAGCTGGGATTACAGGCACACACCATCATACCCAGGTAATTTTTTATTTTAAAAACTTTTTGTAGAGATGGGGGTCTCACTATGTTGCCCAGCTGGTCTTGAACTTCCACATTCAAGTGATCCTTCTGCTTTAGCTTCCCAAAGTGTTCGGATTACAGGTATGAGCCACTGCATGTGGCCGTGGCTCTTTAAGTCAAAAATACAGAGGGAACAGCTACCATCAAACTAAAACGCTAGGTTGGGTGTGCGGTGGCTCACACCTGTGATCCCAGCACTTTGGGAAGGCAAGGGGAGTGGATTACCTGAGGTCAAGAGTTTGAGACTAGCCTGGCCAACATGGTGAAATCCTGTCTCTATTAAAAATACAAAAATTGGTCAGGTGTGATGGCAGGCACCTGTAATCCCAGCTACTTGGGAGGCTGAGGCAGATCACTTGAACTTGGGAGGCAGAGGTTGCAGTGAGCTGAGATTGTGCCACTGCACTCCAACCTGGGCAATAAGGGCAAATCTCTGTCTCAAAAAAGAAAAAAAGAAAGAAAAAGAAAGAAACAATGGTCGGCTGTAGTGGCTCACTCCTGTAATCCCAGCACTTTGGGAGGCTGAGACACAGGTGGATCACCTAAGGTCAGGAGTTCGAGACTAGCCTGGCCAACATGGGGAAACCCCATCTCCATTAAAAAAAAAAAACTCCACTCCCCACAAAAACACTAAACATAATGAGCATAATGAGGTGAATGGCACTATGTGGTGGCACTAAATCACTGAACAGAAGTTGGGTATGGTTACCACATGGACAGTAGAACAAGCACAGCCATCAGAATAGCCTGGCTCACAAGGACCTTTGGTGTTGCTGCATGGTGTTTCCGGAAATAAAAGAGATGGGGAACCTACTGAAGACTTACTTGATTTGTATAAGCAGAAAAGATATAGGTCTAGTGAACAGAAGTCTGACATGAATTGCCAAAAGAGGGAGTCATGTTTCCTCAATCAGACCTGAGTGAGTTCACAGATCCACAGTCCCTTGAGTGAAGGGGTGGCTAGATCCCCCTTCAGGAAGGACAATGGTACCCAACCAAAAATATACACTGTTAATCTTCCTTTCAGCCTTCTCCAAAGGTACCTGCAGCCATTTACCAGGGTGACTGTGCATTAAGGACAGAGAAATATCCAGATGTTTTAAGGATTATGTAACACTGGTTCTGAGCTGACACCAATTCCTGGAGACCCAAATGTCATAGTGACCCATCAGTGAGAGCAGAGGCATAAAGAGGTCAGGTGATTGATGGAGTTTTAGGTCAGGTCTGTCTCATGGTGGGCGCAATAGGTCCCAGAACTGATCCTGTGGTTATTCCTCTAGCCGTAGATTCCATACTTAGATAAACATACTCAGCAACTGGCAGAATCTCCACATGGCTTCTGTGACCTTATAATGAGAGCTATTATGGTAGGAAGATCCAAGAGGAGGCCTTTGAAACTGCCTCCACGTACAAACATAGAAAACCAAAAACAGAATCATATTCCTGGAGGGACTGCAGTGATTGGCGCCACCATCAAGGACTTGAAAGATGCCAGGAGGCAAACTTGCCAATTTTTCCTCTTCAAAAGATAGATGGATCTTGGTGAATGACGGTGGACTATTGTAAACTCAATCAGGTGATGACTCCAATTGCAGCTGTTGTTTCAGATGTGGTTTTATAGCTAATCAATATATCCCCTGGCACCTTGTATGCATATTGATCTGGTGAATGCTTTTTTCTCTAATCCTGTTCATCAAGAGTATTAGAAGTAGTTGACTTTCAGATGGCAAAGCCAGGACTTCGCCTTCAGTGTCCTACTTCAAGCATATACCTACTCTCTGGCACAAAGTAATAATCTAGTTTCAAGGGACCTTGAATGCATTTCCCTATTACACTGGCCTATTACACTGATTATATTATGCTGATTGGATCTGGTGAGCAGGAAGGAGTGACTAACCTAGATACATACATTGGCAATATACTTGCATGCCAGAGAGAGGGAAATAAATCCCACAGAAATTCAGGGGCCTTCCATTTTACTAAAATTTGTAGGAGCTTAGTGGTCTGAAGCATGTCAAGATATCTTTCCAAGGTAAAGTAAAAGTTGTTGCATTTAGCCCCTTAAGAGGGACCACTAAGAAAGGGACAGAAAGCCTAGTAGGCCTTTTCGGATTTTGGAAGTAACATACATCTTATTTGGGTGTGCTACTCTGACCTATTTACTGAGTAAACAGAAAAGCTATCAGCTTTGAGTAGGGCTCAAGACAAGAGATGACTAGCAGATCCAGACTGCTGTGTGAGTTTCTCTGCCACTCTGCCATGACCCAGCAGATATGACTGTGCTTGAAGTGTCAGCGGCAGATAGGGATGCTGTGTGAAGCCGCTGGCAAGCTGCTGTTGGTGAATCACAGTGCAGACCCTCAGGATTTTAGAGCAAAACTATGCCATCCTCTGTGTATAATAACTTCTCTTTTGAAAAACGCCTTGGAACAGAATAGAAAACCCACATAAGTATGTCCAGATGAATTTTTTTTGTAAAGGTGCGAAAACGATTCAATGGAGGAGCAACAGTATTTTCAACAAATGGTGCAGGAGTGATATACATAGACAAAAATAAAAATAAAAAATAAACCTTGACCTAAACCTCACACATTTGTCCAAAAAGTAACTAAAAATGGATCACATACTTACATGTAAAACTGGAACACTTGGGTTGCTTGCACACTTGGGGTTGCTTTCACCCAACTGTCCATTGACAGATGAATGGATAAATAAAATATGGTCTATTCACACAGTGGAGTATTATTCATAAAAGTATGGAAGTTCTGGCACATGCTATACCTGGACGACCCTTGAGAACATCATGCTAAGTGAAATCAGCCAGTCACAAAAGGATAATACCATATAACTGCACTTATGTGAGGTACCTAAAGTAGTTAAACTCATAGACACAGAAGGTAGAATGTTGGTTGCCAGGGCTGGGGGAAGAGGGGAATGAGGAGTTATTATTTAATGGGTACAGTTTTAGTTTTGAAAGATAAAAGCCTTCTGTGGATAGATGATGGTGATGGTAGCACAACAACATGAATGTACTTAATGCCACTGAACAGTACACTTAAAAATGATTAAGATGGCGATTTTTAAGTTATGTGTATTTTACACAATTTAAAAATTTCTGGCTGGGCATGGTGGCACCCAGCACTTTAGTAGGAGGCTGAGGCAGGTGGATTGCTTGAGGTCAGGCGTTTGAGACCAGCCTGGTCAACATGGTGAAACACTGTTTCTACAAAAATACAAAAATTATCTGGGAATGGTGGCACAGGCCTGTAATCCAAGCTACTCAGGAGGCTGAGGCAGGAGAATTGCTTGAACCTGGGAGGGGAGTTTGCAGTGAGCCGAGATCACGCTACTGCACTCCAACCTGAGTGACAGAGTGAGACCCTGTCTTAAAAAAATAAAAATAAAATAAAATTTCTAAATATCAAAAAATCACATACATGAATGTTCATGGCAGCTTTGTTTGAAATAGTTAATAACTAGAGACAGGCTGGCCATGGTGGCTCATGCCTGTAATTCTAGGACTTTAGGAGGCTGAGGTGGGTGGATCACTTGAGGCTAGGAATTTGAGACCAGCCTGGCCAACATGGTAAAACCCCATGTCTACTAAAAATACAAAAAATTAGCTGAGTATAGTGGCACACACCTGTAATCCCAGCTACTGGGGAGGCTGAGGCACGAGAATCACCTGAACCCAGGAGACAGAGGTTGCAGTGAGCCGAGACTGTGCCTGCCACTGCACTCCAGCCTGGGCAACAGAGCGAGATTCTGTCTTAAAAAGAAAGAAAAGTAAAAAAAAAAAGAAAGAAATAATTTGAGACAAACTAAATATCCTACAATGGGTGAATTATTAAATAAATGGTAGTACCATAGAATACTACTCAGCAAGGTAAAGGAAGAACCTATTGGTATATGGAACAACTTGGATAGACATCAAGGGTATTATGCTGAGTGAAAAAAAAAGCTAGTCTCATAAGATCATGTATTATATGATTCCATTTATGTAATGTTCTCGAAATGATAAAATTATAGAGATTAGAAATATTAGTGGTTGCCAAAGGTTAGAGATGGTGGAGGAGAGAAGAAAAGAGGGGGTGGGTTTGACTCAAAGGCAGGAGCACAAGTGATCTTGGAGATAGAACAATTCTGTAACTCAATTGTGCTGGTTACAGAAATCTACATGTGACAGAATTGCATAGAACTACACACACACACACACACACACACACACACACACACAAACGAGTGCATGTAAAACTCATAAAATCTAAATAAACTCTATGGATTGTACTATTATTAGCTTCCTGGTTTTGATGTTGTACTATAGTGATGTAAGATGTTACTACTTGGGAAAACTGAGTAAAGGATACACAGGACCTCTCTGTACTGTTTTTGCAACTTCCTATCTATTATCTTTGAATCTGTAATTATTTCAAATTTAAAAGTTAGAAACAAACAAATAAGCAATCAAAACCAAATTTGCTTTGGGCCTTAACAGAGTCTGAAGGCTTGACCATTGACCAGCAACTTATCATGCAATTTAAGTTGCTCATCATGAACTGGCTGTTGTCTGGTCACCGAGCCATAAAGTTGCGTATGTACAGCAACATTCCATCATCAAACGGAAGTGGTACATATGAAATTGAACTGCAGCAGGTTCTAAATGTGCAAGCAATTGTGTGTCTTACCCATGTCCATGGCCCCTACTATTGCTACATTATCTTCTCTCAACCCCTACCCACAGCTTCATTAGGAATTACCTATGACCAGCTGCCTAAAGAAGAAAACCCTTGGACTTGGTTTACACGTGGTTCTGCATGATCTGCAGGTATCACCTGAACATGGACAACTGCAGTGCTGCAATTCCACTCTGGGATGGCTCTGAAGGATGGCAGTGATGGGAAATCCTCCCAGTGGGAAGAAGATAAGAGTAGTGTACCTGTTTGTTCATTTTACCTGGTTAGAAGTATAGATCCATACTTTTTCATGAGCAGTGGCTAATGGCTGGATGGTCAGTACTTGAAAGGAAGATAATTAGGAAGTTGGTGACAAGGAGATCTAGGGAACAGGTATGTGAATGGACTTTGGCCCAAAATGTGAAGGTAATTAGTTCCACATGAGTGCTTATCAAAGGGTGACCTCCAAAGAGGATTTTAATGAGATGGATAGAATAACTCATTCTGTGGATGTCAGTCAGCCTCCTTATCCAGACAAATGGACTAGTGAATAAAGGGCTAGGGATGGAGGTTACACATGGGGTCAACATGACTTTCACTTGCTAGGGACAATCTAACTACAGCTCCTGATATGGCACCACTCCTGGGGTCTCAGCCAGCTATGTGGTTGAAAGTTAATTACATTGGACCATGGAAAGGGCGGCACTTTGTTCTCACTGGAATAGACACTTAGGATATGGATTTGCCATTGCTGCCCACAGTGCTTCTGCCAAAACAACTAACCTTGGACTTAATACTTTATCATTTCACACACTGTTGCCTCTGACTTAAGAACTCACTCCACAGCAAATGAAGTGTGGCAGTAGGTCCTTGCTCATGGAATTAGCTGGTCTTACCATGTTCCCAATTATCCTGAAGCAGTTGGCTTTACACATGGGTGTAATCAATCTCTTTTCTCTTAATTTGGCCAACTCAAGATGTAAAAGGTCTTTTGAAAATGGTGTGCATCAGAATAGCCTGGAGTGAAATAAATTGTCTATTTTAGCAGAGAAAATGGGACAAGAATAGAGGAAAACAACTGTGTTCCTCTTGATAATTTTTAACTCTAGCTTGTCAGTATTTTCACTCTTCTGTATGTTTGAAAATTTTTATGCTAGACTTGAAAACCAGACGCTTGTCTGAGCAGGCTACCCTCTTACAAGGCATAGTGCCCTTCCTTCTGTGTTGCAGGTGTCTGGGTCACTCGGGTAGGCGTAGATGGTATAGAGGCAATTTAAAAAAAAAAACAAAAAACAACCATGGCCCAGGGCTGAGATATGCATGTGCGACCAAACGTTAGAATCCATATGAATCCACAAGAGTGCTGATATGCAGGTCATTTAAGTGCTTAATCTAATGAAACTCAAACCTTTACTGGAGTTGGGAATGAGCACTTTCTCTACACTCCTCGTCTTATTCATCCCTTGGATCCTCATTGCACTTGGACCCTCCCTTTCCGTGCTCCTATGAATCTCGCCGGGGTCCGCAGTGCCACTTCGGGTAAGCCCACGGTCCCCCGCCAGCTGACCTCTCCGGAGCCCCTGAAAGAGCAGCCAAATTCACCTAGCCGGTTCCGTCCTCTTTCGGGCGCTAGCTTAGCCCGCCCACGCCAGACCGCTGGTCCAAGCCCCGCCCTCGGGTCCTAACGCGAGGCCCCCGCGGGGCTGTCCGCGGCGGCGCCGGGCTCCACCTGCAGTGTAGCCGGTCCGGACAGTCCTCCCCCCGGCCTGCGCTGCAGTGTAGACTCAGGCTTCGGGAATTCAGCTGCGGGCCGAGGCCCACCGTTTGATGAGGAGCAGTCGCGGTAGGCGGTGGGCAAGGCTGCCCTGGGCGCAGGCCGAGTCGCGGCTCGGGCTCCAGCATGGCGACGGCGGTGCGCGCTGCGGGCTGCCTCCCTGCGCTATGCACCCGGACGGCGGGTGAGAGCTGGGACGCCGGGAGCAGGGGCTGTCAGCGGGCGGGGAGGTGGTGGTTCGCCTGGGGCCTGCAGAAGCCTGGGCGGAGGGAAGCGAGAAGCCGTGGCCTGGTACTTCACGCCATGCTCCCACCCTATGCAGACCCGCTGTGTGACCTTGCCCGCGTCCTCTCCTTCTCTGGGTCGCGGAGCTCTTGTCTGTAAAATGAGGGGGAACTGGACGTCGTTCTCCAGGGTTCTTTCCTTCGCGAAACCGCTTGATCGTGCTTGGCGAAGAGGAGCGGGAACTGGCCAGTATCGCCTTTGGGGTGCGCGAGACCCCCTGTTTCATTTGGTAATGTCGGGGTGGGCTTGCCCTCCAGCATTACGCTCCATGATAGACTTGCATTTTCTGTTTGCGCAATGTATATATATATATATTTTAGACAGTCTCGCTTTGTCGCCAGGCGCCAGGCTGGAGTGCCGTGGCGCCATCTCGGCTCACTGCAACCTGCGCCTCCCGCGCGCCCAAGCAATTCTCCTGCCTCAGCTTCCCAAGTAGCTGGGACTACAGGCGCGTGCCACCACGCCTAGGTAATTTTTGTATTTTTGAGTAGAGACGGGGTTTCACCGTGTTGGCCAGGATGGTCTCAATCTCTTTTTTT
>NW_016108085.1:154352-156049 GCF_001604975.1 Cebus imitator | reverse complement strand
ACGGAGTTTTGCTCTTGTTACCCTGGCTGGAGTGCAATGGCGCGATCTCGGCTCACCGCAACCTGCGCCTCCTAGGTTCAGGCAATTCTCCTGCCTCAGCGTCCTGAGTAGCTGGGATTACAGGCACGCGCCACCATGCCCAGCTAATTTTTTGTATTTTTAGTAGAGACGGGGTTTCACCGTGTTGACCAGGATGGTCTCGATCTTTTGACCACGTGATCCACCCGCCTCGGCCTCCCAAAGTGCTGGGATTAACAGGCATGAGCCACCGTGCCCGGCCTTGTTTGCTCAATTTTACTGGAGGTTCACAATCCAGCGATTGTAGTTTTGAAATCTGAAGATCCCTAAAACCCGAATATATATATTTTAAAACTAATTTAGCTGCAATCTTTGCAGTCATTTGGCAGAAAGTCTGACTAGAACATTCTTTTGTCCATGTTGTTGCAGTCTCCTCCTTTTTCAAGGCCCTGTTCAAATAGCTCCTAGCTGTTGTAGCTTTCCTTCATTTTCCTCACTTTATCTTCACAATGCCTTCGTGAGATAGAGACTGTTACTCCCATTTAACAGATGAGGGGGTTAAGGCACGCAGATTCAGAAACTTGCTTAAGGTTAGACTAGGTGGACATCAGATTTGGCACTCACACCACCTGACTCCAAAGCCTGTTTTTTGTTTTTGGTAATAGCCTCCTTGTTGAGATATAATTCACATACCATACAATTAATCCATTTAAAGTGTATGTTTCAATGATTTTTATTATATCACCAGAGTGGTGCAGCCAACATTATCATCACTCCAAAGAGAAAACATGTATCTTTTAGCCGTCACTCCCCATCTTCCCATTGGCCTCCAGCACAACCACTGATGTACTTTCCCTCTCTTTCTGTAACCTGCCTGTTCTGGACATTTCGTATACGTAGAATCATGTAATATGTGGTCTTTTGTGACTTGACTTCTTTCATTTAGCATAATGTTGTAAAGGTTCATCATTGTAGCATATACCAGTACTTCATCCTTTATGGATGAATAATATTCTATTGTATGAATACCACATTTTGTTTATCTCCTCATCAGTTGAACATTTGGTTTGTTTCCACCTTTTGGCTCTTAGGTCTATTTTGCTAGAAACATTTGTGTGCAATGTTTTTGTAAGTATGTTTTTATTTCTCTTGGGTATATACTTAGGATTGTAATTGCTGGGTCCTATGGAAACTTTTTGTTTAATGTTTCTTTCATTCACACCTTCTGTCGCCCAGGCTGGAGTGTAGTAGCACGATCACTACACTCACTACGGCTCCCTGCAGCCTCCATCTAACGGGCTCAAGCGATCTTCTCGCCTCAGCCTCCTGAGTAATTGGGATGACAGGTGCATGCCACCATGCCCAGCTAGTTTTTTGTTACTTTTTGTAGAGAGTGGGTCTCATTATGTTGCCAAGGCTGGCCTCTAACTCTTGAGCTCAGGCCGTTCTCCTGTTTTGGCCTCCCAAAGTGCTGGCATTATAGGGTGAGCCACTGTGCTGAGACCTATGTTTAGGTGTTGAGGAACTGCCAAACTGTTTTCCAAAGTAGCTGTACCATTTTACATTCCTAGCAGTATATGAGGCTTCCAGTTTTTCCACATTCTTGCCAGCACTTAATATCTGTCTTTTTGACTATAGCCATCCTAGTGGATGTGGGTTTTTTTTTTTTTTTTTTTTTT
>NW_016108085.1:125074-153542 GCF_001604975.1 Cebus imitator | reverse complement strand
TTTTTTTGAGACGGAGTCTCGCTTTGTTGCCAGGCTGGAGTGCAGTGGTGTAGTCTCAGCTCACTGCAACCTCTGCCTCCCAGGGTCAAGCAATCCTCCTGTCTCAGCCTCCCGAGTAGTTGGGACTGCAGGCGTGCACCACCACACCCTGCTAATTTTTTGTGTTTTTAGTAGAGATGGGGTTTCACCATGTTGGACAGAATAGTCTTGATATCTTGACCTCATGATCCATCCGCCTCAGCCTCCCAAAGTGCTGGGATTACCGGCCTGAGCCACTGCGCCCGGCCTGAATTAATTTTTATATATGATGTGAGACAGGGTGCCAACTTCATTCTTTTATATGTTGATATACAGTTGTCCCAGCACCACTTCTTGAAAACATGATTCTTTCCTCATTGAATGGTCTTGACACTTTTGTCAAAAATCATTTGCCATAAATGCTTTGTTGGAGCCTGTTCTGGAGTACCACAGTGTGTGAGGGGGCACACAGTACAGTCAGCCTGATGCTGTGGGGGTTCCAGAGGAAAGCGGGAACACTGCAGAATCAGGGAGCCTTCACTAAGACGTGATACTTCAGACAGAGAACCTTGCAGAGACACAGAAGTATGCAAGAGCACAGTGGGTTCACAACTGACTATAAGTTTGGCATGGCCAGAGGGAGGATGGAGGAGAAAGAGGTGGGGCAGCAGGCTGGTGTGGAAGTTTAGGGCCATGTGGCAGGCCTGTAGGCTATGCTGAGTTTTGACTTTGTTCTGAAGGTAGTAGGGAACCAGAGAATAATCTGTCAGAGCTGTGAAGTGACAGACCTGTTTTAGAAAAGCCATGAAGCAGAGGGGGAGAAATTGAAAGCAGGAAACCTACTAGGAAACTGTTGTTACTCTGTGGCTGAGTGATGATGAAACCTGAGCAAATAAGAGTCATTGAGGCCACAGGAAAAGGTACAGCTGGCAGGTGGATTGACTTTTGAGGAAACTGAAGGGCTTGGTAACTAGTTGGCTGTGAGGTTGAAGGGAGAAGATGAGGTATGATGTCAGCTACTTGACAAGCTGTCCTGGAGCCCAGAAATTACTTCTTCCCTTGTCTTGATTCTTTATTCTATAGATATATTTTGTGGGTGTTACTGTTTAAAATGTTCCTTTTCATGTAGAAATGTATCTTCTTTTTTTTTTTTTTTTTTTTAAATTTGCAGGTCATTTATTGGGGAGACAGCTTTCCCTAAGCACCTTACCAACAGCTTCCGTTTTGGCATGGAAGACTGCTCTCAGCAACGGTGAGATTCATTAATGCTACTACCTTTTCTCATAAAATGTAATGTTGGAGTATTTTCTATAGTTTTAAAAAATGTAAATAATCACCTGCTTTTTTCTCTTCTCTCTTCTTTTTTCATTTTTTAGCCTGGTTAGCCTTACTGCAATAATCACATTCTTTATGATAGAAATACATAGGATCTGAAGAATATTTTCAGATTTCTTAACGATTGCAATTGTTATGATTCCACACTTTAAAAAATAATAACTAAATAATAATTACTGGGTTGTTTCTGTGTATTAGACTTAGAGCTATTATCTTGATTAATCCTCACACCAGTTTTTATGAGGTAGTTATGATTCCTATTTTATAGACAATGAAGTGAGTCTCTGAGAGGCTAAGTGACTTGTTAGGAACACACAGCCAGTACCTGGCAGGATTGGGACCTGAGCTGTCTGGAGACTGTGATGCTTTCTCATACTGTAGCACCAGGCCTTCACTGCCTTTCACTGCCATAGGACAGGGCCCTCTCTTCATTCACTCTCTAGGAAGGAAGGAAGCCAACCCATGCTGAGCCCATTGTACTTGCGATCTGTTAAATCCTGCTTTTTTTACATGGACTATAGTTAGGACAGAATTGAAATCTTGTTGTCCCCTTGAGTTCTGGGAACTCTCAATTGCTAGGCTTGGCTTTTACTCTTGTTCCCTTTCCTCTTGTTAACTTCACCTGTGAGATGCCTTTATACCTCGGTTGAGAGGTCCTGGAGAGGAGCTTAGCAGACCTGGGCTCTTCGCTTTGTCTGTTCACTTGTTGGTTGATTGATTCATTCACTCACTCACTCACTCACAAGATGCTTCCTCTATTACTGTGAGCCAGGCAGGGTCCCCAGCCTGAGCTAATGTGGGCCTAGAGAGGGCTTCTGTGAGGAAAGTAGAGCAGCGCGTTTATGGCCATGGGGACAGACCCTGGCAAGGCCCTCGGTGGGGAAGAGGCTGACTGTTGGAGTGAAAGCAGAGTTCTCTGCTCCACCACTTCCTATCCTTTGCAGCCAGGTGCAAATGTGACCCTGGGAGCCCTGGTTTCCTCATCCATAAAATAGGGATAGTAATTTCTACTTTGAACTGTTGTATTATTTCTTAAAATGTTGAACTTCCAAAAAGGTACTAAAAGGATTATATTTTAAAACCAATCTCTTTCCTACTCCTTCTCATTGCCAGTGACACTTTTTAATTATTTCAGTTTTCTCTGGTTATATTTATAAATTATGTTGTAGATATTCTTTGTCAACATTGTTATGTTAATTGAGAATTTAACTCTTCATTTTCCCTGCTTTCTCCAACATGGTTATAAGCACACTTTTGATTGATCTCTGATCAGTGTTTTTATTATTAAGTTTGTATATACTTATAGCTGAATTAGGTAGAATTCTATTATTACATTCTTTTTCCTGTAACAGTTTCCTTAGTACCTATTACTATATTTTTGTAAGTGCTGCAGTAGATGGGTCAGACAAATAGCAATAGTTTTCTAAAATCTCTCAAACACATCATTGATCAGCTGGTTTGATGTAATAGATAAGATTTAAATTAGGAGGAAGAAGTTCATCATGGTGAAAACTGTAAATGCTGAAACAAAAAACCCTCGAGATTAGACTCTGTGTGGTGTTTGTTTTTGAGAGTCTTGCTCTGTTACCCAGGCTGGAGTGCAATGGCATGATCTCGGCTCACTGCAACCTCTGTTTCTGGGGTTCAAGTGATTCTTCTGCTTCAGCCTCCTGAGTAGCTTGGACTACAGGCGTGTGCCACCGTGCCTGGCTAATTTTTGTATTTTCAGTAGAGACAGGATTTACCATGTTGGCTAGGATGGTTAGAACTCCTGACCTCAAGTGATCCGCCCGCCTTGGCCTCCTGAAGTGCTGGGATTACAGGCATGTACCACCACGCCCAGGTAATTTTTGTATTTTTGGTAGGGACAGGGTTTCACTATGTTGGCCAGGATGGTCTCGAACTCCTGACCTCAAGTGATCTACCCACCTTGGCCTCCCAAAGGACTCTGTGGGTCTTTGACTTGACCCACACGAGGGTGCTTTTTGGGCTTGGTGCATTTTGGACTCCAGGGCAACTGTTTCCGGAGATGGGGAGTTCATGGACTGAAATTAATAATAATTCAGAGAACGAGAGCAAAACTGATAATTGATCATTGATGGATAATCTATAACTGAGTGATTTAGCATAAGCTGATGACATCCCCTGTTTTAAAAATTATAACACATTTTAAGCAAAGTCGGTTGTAACTGTATTATAAGTGACTGTTTCTCAACTCTAAAGTCAATTTCTTTCTGCTTTTGACAATTGGACGTTTTTAGGTACATTATTAGATAGGAGAAATATTTCAGGCTTTCAAAAAAGGTTAAAGAATTCTAAATTTGTTAGTAACAATTTTACACTTTTTGAAGTATATCCGAGATTGCAGTACTAAATAGTACAAGATTAAATATCTTCTTTAATGTTAATGTAAGTAACCTAATATTAAGTAAGATATTTTGTTGAAAAAGAGTTGGCCAGGTGTGGTGGCTTACGCCTGTAATCCCAGCACTTTGGGAGGCCGAGGCAGGCAGATCACATAAGGTCAGGAGTTCAAGACCAGCTTGGCCAACATGGTGAAACTCTGTGTCTACTAAAAATATGAAAATTAGCTGGGTATGGTGGTGGTGCCTGTAATCCCAGCTACTCAGGAGGCTGAGGCAGAAGAATCACTTGAACCTGGGAGGTGGAGGTTGTAGTGAGCCGAGATCATGGCCATTGTACTCCAGCCTGAGTGACGAGAGCAGAACTCCATCGCCAAAAAAAGAAAAGAAAAGAAAAGAAAAAGAGCATACAAGGAAACCTAAAACTAAAGTGTATGCTTCATGAGATGAGATTTGGAATGATGAAGTCCTGAGTTTAAAAATGAAAAGCCAGTGTTTCCCATCTGCTTTTTATTTACTAATTCATTAAGTGAGCTAATAGGTCGAGAGGGACTTCAGGATGTCATCTGTCTACCTCTGTGCAGTTTAGTAAGTCATCTGAAATTGGAATTAATGTTTAAATCCCACCTACTAACTAGTCTTGTGACTTTCAGCAACTCCCTAACCTCATAGACCTAAGTTTATTTTGTGAAATGAAGGAGTTGGATTAAATGATCTAGTTTAGTTAGATCATTTAAATTAATTAAGATAGGAATAACCTCCTTTTAATTAAATTTTGATATTTAAATGATTTTAAAGATCATCTAAAATCATTCAAAGATCATCTAATTTAATTAAAAGGAGATTGTTCCTTTATTTTTCGGTGTCTATATGCAATGGAGATATTTCGATAGCTTACTGTAACCATTTAATACTACTTGTTATTGCCGTGTAAGATCATTGCTTGTGTGTGGCCCTCTGTGGCCGTAAAACAGCTGTTACCATCTTCTTCATCACTTCATGTAGACTTGAAAATAGCTGTTGTCACTGTTTTTGGTTTTCTGTTTTTCAAGCCCATGCCCTTAAATAACTTTGTTTTCTTTTCTCTAGGGCTGTTCTAATTTCCTTTATCACTTCTCTTGTAGTCACTAGTGTCTCTATTAAAATGCAAAGCTTAAGGGCGTGTGCACTCTTATGTGTTAGCATTGTTCCCATTTCTTCACATCCACCAATTCTCACCCTCCCCTCTTCCTTCACAGGACTTTACCCTCCATGAATTGAATAGATGCTGCCACTAAGACATAGATGTTTAAAAACTTTTTAAGTAATATGTGCATTTCGTGATAACAATTCCAAAAAATACAAAAAAAGCAAGTCCCTCATATCCAGTTTTAAATGTATCATATTTCTTCCCCAGAGGCAACTGTTGTTTCCAGGTTCCTGCATAATTCTGGGTTAGTCTATGAAGTGCATTAATGGCCGCTCCTTGTTTTTTGACATGAAGGGTAGGATAGTGTACATGCTCTCCTGCACCTTGCTCTTCTGACCAGGCCAGTTGCAGGTCTTTCCACCGCAGTATGTTGCTGGCTGCATACAGCAGAGGGCGCCAATCGCCCTGGGTAGACTGCCCACCTAGGTTATGGAGTGCAGTGCAGAAACCCTGGTATGGACAAATCTTTCTTTACACATTGTGCCCATTGTGTGGATGAACTATAACTTTCCCAGTTAGGATGGGCATTTAGGTTGTTATTGGTCAAAAGTTTTGTTTTGTTTTATTTTTAAAAGGAAGACTGTCCTAAAAATCTGATTCTTAGAAGTTCAGGATTTTAGTGACTTATTTTTGTTAGTAATGATAATTTGATGCTAGCAGTGTTTTTCCACAGCCGTGAAGCATCTAACTCAAAGTTTAATCCATCTGCCTACAGGCCCTTTGTCATCACTGGGAACCAGAGACACCCATCCTTACGCCAGCTTGAGCCGTGCGCTGCAGACACAATGCCGTGTTTCTTCTTCCAGTCACCTGATGGGCCAGCAGTATAGACCATATAGTTTCTTCACTAAATGTATGTAGAGTGGCCAAAAACTTCCTGTTTCTTGAAACAGGAAAAGGATTTCTTGTATCTGAATTTTTCATCTTTTTTACATGAATTAAGATTTTAATGATTAGAATGTACTGTTAAAATGAAAATGTTCCTTGATGTACCTCCTAGAATTATCTTACATGCTACCACTTGTATTTTGGGGAGTTCTAGTTTGCTTTAGTCCCCTCGTTTGGGGCACTGGAGGCCTGAAAAATATTGAATCATGGCCAATATCCCTTGCTGACTTAGATTCACACCAAGAATATATTCATGTTTTCATTTGTGCCTTAGTTGAGGAGATAGGACATCTAATTGGGAAAAGTTAGTTTTAAGGAGATTTATTCATTAACACTACTCTTATTTGTGATAGCATTTGAAAGAATCTAATCTAAACTGGGACTAGCTTGTCAGGTAATAAACGGAGATTGAAGGCCAGGCGCAGTGGCTCATGCCTGTAATCCCAGCACTTTGGGAGGCCGGTGGATCATGAGCTCAGGAGTTCAAGACCGGCCTGACCAATTTAGTGAAACCCTGTCTCTACTAAAAATACAAAAATTAGCTGGGCATGTTGGCACGTGCCTGTAGTCCCAGATGCTCGGTAGGCTAAGGTGACCATGCCATTGCATTCCAGCCTGAGCAACAAGAGGGAAACTCCATCTCCTAAATAAGTAAATAAATGGAGATTGAATTCACAACTCAGCATTAGGCAGGTTAAAAGAAATTAGTAATACAAAGGCCGTTCATTATTAGTTTAGAATATTTGGTAAATGCAGAAAAAAAAAAGGAGATAGTCATCTGTATTCCTACTACCCTGAAATACTGAGTTTGCTGTTTTTTTTCATGTAGTAATACATTTTTCAATGGACTTCTGCAGTGCAGTCTTACGACCATAGAATATTTCATTGTATAGATACAGCTCGATTTAATTTGGAAATCTCCTGATAACTAGGTCATTTGTGAAGCAACAACACAGAAAAGTCTTGGTGGGGGATTAAGCAACATAGGCTTAGCTGAACTTGCAGATTTCAGTACAGAGAAAAGAGAGATGGGTAGAGTTGGGGCTGTTAGTCTCTCCCCTTGGTATCCGTAGCCCCAGTTTTTTCTAAGAGTTGACTTATAGTGGGTGTATCAGATTTACAAGCCTTGGGAATTTTTATTTTTCAATAGCCTTTTTCTGTTCTAAAAAGCCTTGTTCTAGAGGTGGCCTTACCCTCTGAGACCTCATCCTTCATGGTTGTTCTACCCCTGCCTCGGACCCTCTTCATTCACCGGTGTTCCTCCTCAGTTACAAGACTCAGTACTTTTGTGGGTTTATGGCTCCAAGTAATAGTAAGATTCACTCCAGTGAGGCCAACTCAGTTGAAACTAGCATGTGGCTAGTTTTTGCTGTTTCAGTAGGAAATAGTCTTTGATTTTCTGAATCTCCAGGAAATAAGACACACTTTTTCAAAACTCGTTAAGATTTCCTACGAATACTGAACCTTGTACTTGCAAACCTATCCTTTTCTGTAGAGGATCCACTGTTTAAACCCCTTTGATTCAAATTAGCAAGCTCTATTACTTAGCATGATTTAAGAGAGAAGTAACTTGGTGTATAAAATTAGATACTACAGTGGATTTATTTAGATGTGTGTATATATAAAACATGAACTTTATCTTTTATAACTATGATAGTTAATAGGTGTATATGTTAACGTAGCTTCGCCCTTCCGGAAAATGACAGGATTGAAATGAGAGTAGATGTATTCTAACTAGCCTTTTAGGTTATTTAGAATCTTAGACCTGTTGTAAAAATAGTAAAATCTCTATTAAAAGAACTTAATTCACCTTACAGCCATTACAGAACATTATGATCATAAATAATATTTAAGAATATGGGAAAAGAGTCACAAACCAATATATACTATGCATACATGTATAAAGAAAAAGGCAGAATGTACATTCTTATCTAACAGTGGTAATGGGATTATGATTATTACATTCTGTATTTTCCAGATTAAAAAAAAATAACTTTTATAATTTGAAAAAGGATTAAAAACATTTTTAATAGCATAATGGTATTCAAAGGTTGACTAATGACTTGCTGTCTTTTTCTTTTTTTTTTTTTTTTGAGACTCTGTCTCCAAGGCTGGAGTACAGTGGCATAATTATAGTAATCTCAAACTCCTGGGGTCAAGCAACCCTCCCACCTCAGCCTCTCAAGTAGCTGGGACCATGGGCACATGCCACCATACCTGGCTAATATTTGAATTTTTAGTAGAGATAGTGTCTCACTATGTTGTCCAGTCTGGACTCACACTCTGGGCTCAGGTGACCCTCCTGCCTTAGCCTCCCACAGTTCTGGGATTATAGGAATGTGCCTGGTCAACAGTTGATTTTATAACTATAGATTGTGGTCCAGATTTATGGGTTCAGATTGAAATGTTGATTCATGTTTGGACTAGGAAACTTATATTGAGGAAGGATAGTTATTAGTTATTTTACTGCTTATAATAGAGACAAGAGGACAGGGAGGAGGCCTACATCATGGTTGATAAAATATCAGGGAAAAAAACTTATTGGTAAGTAACTGAGATTTAAATGCTGGCTTTTAAGCAGTTAGAGGGAAAAATCAAATAGTGAGAGTTTTGTGGAGGAAAGTAATAGAATTGTCTCTTCTTGGGCTTTCCAAATGTAACCATCTGATATGTGCAAAGAATGATTTAATTTTGCTTTCATTACCTCAGTGATATATGGGTAAAACTATAAGCTGATCTCTACTTCCCTTATTATTCAATAGGAGAGCATAGACCATTGCTTGAAAACTACAGAATTAAAACAAAAACAAAAACAAAAACCCTGTTTCATTACAGTGACTGCAGGTGAGCTGTGGAAAGGTGCTTTAGCAGAGACTGGTGCTGGAACAAGAAAAGGAAGAGGCAAAAGAACTAAAAAGAAGAAAAGAAAGGATTTGAACAGGGGTCAGATCATTGGTGAAGGTAAACTTATTTATAAAAACAACTAAAGTGCTTTTTAAAGTTTTTTACCCCAGATTTTAAAGATATTTTACAAACAAGAAGCATCAAAACATTTCTCATGAAGGGCACTAGAATCTGTGGTTTTAGAATTCAACCAGATGACTTACTACTCATTTCCAGGATTCTGGGGGAGGAAAATCCCATAGAAATGGATTTATTCATTCAGCAAGCATTAAATATCCCTGTGTGTCATATCCTATAACAGTGTGTGCCCTCAAAGAGGTTATGATTAGTGGTAAAAGAGAGAATAAATGGAGAGTTGGCAAATATTGCCTGGAAAGGGAAGACAGTAAATGTTTTTGGCCTTGTGAGTTACATAGTCTGTTTTGCAGCTGCTCAACTCTGCTGTTGTAGAAATGTTTTAGGTTTTTAATACTTTTAAATGCTTTATATCTGTATAGCATCCAATTTTTCAACAAACAGCCACAGACAGCACAGTGAAATAGGCATCACTATGTTCCAGTAAAACTTCTTTTACAAAAACAAGTGGTGGGCTTAGTTGGCCTGTAGGCCTTAATTTGTTGACACCTAGAACACATGATTGTTTATACTCATGATTTTGGAAGAGTAAAAATAGTGTAGTGTACTTCAGTCAGCCCGTCTTGTACTGTGCTTGCTGACAAACCATCTTTGATAGTAATGGCCTTTCAGGAATAAAGAAAACACCTGGTACCACACTTCCAGCATCACATGTCTACTCGGATGTTTTTCTTTATTTCTTACCTTATATCTTATTTTTTTTAACACTTATTTTTTAAAATTATAAGAATCATGTATGTATACTTTCTCAGTAAAAAATGTAAAGATTGTAGAGAAACCTAAAGTCCCTCTGGATGCTTCTTCTACCTTCTTCAGTCCTCTCTCCCTCAGGGAAACCACTGGCCTCATATTGGTGTCTTTCCTTCAGTTTTTTAATACATAAATACCTAAAAAGGTATTACTAAAGGTATTATGGATAAATACCTAAAAAGAAATAGATATCTTCTTTAAAAAAATAATTTAGATTATGTCACATGGTACTTGTTGTCTGACAGTTTACTTTTTTTATTCAATAATAGGTCTTGGAAACCAATCCACATCAGAACCTGGAGAGCTACCTTGTTCTTTTGATTTAATGCAGAATGTTTCATATGTTGGAGATGCTGTGGTTCATTTAACCAGTCCACGATTGCTGGACATTTGGACTACTTGCATTTCTTGCTTTTACAAATAATATTTCAGTGGACGTCCTTGTTTAATCATCCATATGCTTTGTACCTGTATGTGAGTGTTTCTTTAGGTAATACCATGAAGTACATTTAAAATTTTGATTGTGCCAAGTGATCTACCAAGATAATATGTTAGCTTAAGCTCCAGTGAACAGTGTCATCATTATCTGTACGTGGATTGCTTGACTTTTTAACACTTGGAAAATGGGTACTTAAAAAATTATTATTTATAATATTTTTAAACCTTCAGGGCATTGTGGTTTTCTGTGGCCTGGTCTGAATGTTCCTCTTATGAAAAATGGAGCAGTGCAGACCATTTCCCAAAGAAGCAAGGAAGAACAGAAGAAGGTGGAGGCAGACATGATCCAGCAGAGGGAAGAGTGGGACCGAAGGAGGAAGATGAAGGTTAAACGGGAGCGAGGATGGAGTGGAAGGTCATGGGGAGGCATCAGTCTTGGACCCCCTGACCCTGGTCCTAATGGAGGTAGCAGACTCCTGGTTTTGTTTGCCTTTGTGACAGAGAGAGTACTTGTTTAAAATTTCCTTGAAATGGTATTATTACTTGTCTTTATATTGCCTTTTTCCAAAAAAGATTTCAGCATCTTTGAAATAACATATATTAATATCCCAAATGTATTTTGTGGAATCCAGAAGTATTCTAACAGGATAGAAAGCACTGGGTTCCTGGTGTTTATTGTGTACCTTCTCAGATCCTTAAATGTGGGGTTGTGCACTGTAGACCTGCAGGAGCTGCCTGCAGGTTACAGTGTTTCCCAAAAACTGTTGGCCACAGGGGTACCTGTGGAGCAGCATGGCCTGGGAATGCTATTTCCATACTAGAAGTCAGCAAAGCAGATAGTTGTCATTAATCCTATAAAAGAACACATGAAGCAAATATTGAAAATACTTAGGCCAAATTTGAAAACAAAGTTTCCCGCTCCCTCTTTGACTATGTAAACCAGTAAAAATCATCCAAGAAGCCTGTTCTTGTCGATGAATGAGAGAAGAGGAAATAGCTGAGAGTTTGACTGCTTTCTTAAGAACTTTGGTGTCAAGAGGAGGGGAGAGGTTGAAATGGAGAAATTCCAGGGAACATGCTTAGAACTGAGCAAAATGCTTCAGTCAGGAGGAGGAAGGTATGGAAGGAAGAGGACAAAGTCAATGAACCAAGTCCCTCACAACAGCCCAGATCCAGAGTCTAGAGAAATGGCTTCACTTGTTCACAGAAGGAAGGGCAGGGCAGAGAATCAGGTGAGCCTATGGGGTTGTAGTGGAAAGATAGGGGAGGGTGTTGCGTGATGTGACCGCAGTTGGTGTGTAAGGAAGAGGTGGAATCATCTGCGGAGAGTGAGGTGGGGACATTGATGATTATGGCCTCCAGGTTATTTATGAAAAGGTAGGGTATCTGAAACTGGCTTTGAAATTAGCCAGTGGAGTGAGGGTTGAACAGAGTTTAGAGGAAAGAAGATTGGCTGTGGGTTGATGTGTGTTGAGCTGACTAATGCATACGTAAGCTTTTGTTGGTTCTGCTGTTCTGTTTTTGTTTGATTGAAATTGTCTGGGACAAAAATGTTAAAAAAAAAAAAAAAAAAAAAAAAAAAAAAAAAAAAAAAAAAAAAGAACGTAGAGAGTCTTTGAAATGGCTGCAATGGTAAGTGGAGAGAGACCTAACTGAAAGGACAAAAAGGCCAGCTGGCAGCAGGGAAGACTTGATGGAATTGGAGTCCATGAATTTTTAGTGGCCCCTGTATATGAATACTTTGACTTCTCTCTAGCGGCATCCAGTAGGTCAGGAGTGGCCAAGAGCTGCAGGTCTGGCTAGTGTGGAGAGAGCAAAGGGTAAAGGATTTGAGGGCATTCACAAGATCTGGTGGAAATGATGGACTATGGTGTCTTGGCTGAGTGGGGGAGGCTGCGAAGACAGAGGGAAGCAAAGGGAAAGCAGGGATCCAGGGTCTGGAGGGGCCAGAAGCTGATGAGATAGAGATGGATGGGGAGGAGGGTGCAGGTGGGGAGATCACTGTCTGAGGTTATGAACTTAACTGGTGGAGCAGTCTCTAGTGATGAGTTGTGACTGGGGCATGACCTTGAGAGTAGGACCAAAGATCTATGATGGTGCCCATGCTGAAAATGCTTTCGTGTTAGTGTGCACACATTTCATCTGTACGCCTGTTTCTTTTCTTCCTGCAGAAACATACGAGGATTTTGATACCAGAATACTTGAGGTAGGCTTGTAGAATTAAATACCTGGTTAAGCCTTTGGAGAGGTTGGGGTGGGTGGGGCAGGGACAGAACAAGAGGAACTGTGAGGGAATGCTTTGGCATGACTATTTCTTACACACAGCTGATCTGGGGAAGGAAATTATGCAACTTTAATTTCATTTACTTGATACTGGCTCTTCTGACTACTGCACTCTTTGTGGGGGTGCTACCAGATTGAGGTCTTACGATAAGGTGGTATTGTTAACTACAGGATTTGTAGATGAGGTTTAAATTTCCTCTTTCCTAAGACTAAAGTAGCATTGGAGTCTATTTTTGAATTATAGACCAGCTGTATCTAGCACTCAGTGCAGGAAGCTGGGGTTGGGTGGAGCCCTGGGGCAGGGTAGAAAGCTTAAAGTTGTGGTGCATGTCTGGTTTTTGATGGGGAAATGGTCACTGGGTTGCTCACAGGCCTTTGAAACTAAAGCCTGTATCAAGTAAACTATAGTCACTTTCCAGAGCGTTCTCTAAAATAGTCAATTTCCCTTTGAGCTGGCACTGAATGCTCAGTGTTTAATATCATGTGGAATAATCATTTATTGAGTTTGTGATTGAGCCTCACCTAATATCTGTATTGTTTCCTCCATACCAATTGCATTGTAGGATTTAAAATGTTTACCAATATTATGTCTTTGGTATTCCCACTTAGAGCTTTTGAAAGTTAATCTCTTTGAAGAATTCGTATATATGTGGGTGATTTTCTATAAGATCCATGGGGGTGGATTCAAGCTCCCTTTCCTTTTAACCCCATTTTGTGGGAAAGAGACAGCTATGTACTAGAGAGCCAGCTGCTGTGTAAGCAGTTTAGTTAACAGTTCATAGTTCTTGGCCTTTTAAATACACAGAAAAAATATACATTTTCCTGTATTTCAGAATAAGCAAGTATTTCCAAATATTTCCAAATATGCTAATCCTGCCGGGCACGGTGGCTCACACCTGTAATCCCAGCACTATGGGAGGCTAAGGTGGGTAGATCACGAGGTCAGGAGTTCAAGACCAGCCTGGCCAACATGGAGAAACTCGGTCTCTACTAAAAACACAAAATTAGCCAGGTGTGGTGGCACATGCTTGTAAACAACCCCAGCTACTTGGGAGGCTGAGGCAGGAGAATTGCTTGAACTTGGCAGGCAGAGATTGCAGTGAGCTGAGATCATGCCATTGCACTCCAGCCTGGGCAACAAGAGTGAAACTCTTGTCTCAAAACAATCAAATACCTTAATCCTTAGCATAGAGAGCCAGTCCTGTGCTGGTTATGTCTGTATACTGCATGTCATAATTTCTAAGAATTGTTTTCCTCACATTTTAACATCTCTGACATGGGGATACATCTTACAATCAGTGATAAACTATATCAAAGTTTGATCGCAACTTTTTTCTTTCTTGTGGTACATTCATTAAGACAGGATATATCGAGATGTATAATGTCAAATTCCTTTAAAGGTTTTCTCAGTTGAACCCTCTCCTAACCCTGTGAAATGAAGAGAAAGTCTTGTTTCTGTTTTCTTCCTGAAACAGTCCAGGAGGAGGTTTTGTTTGGAGAAAGTCTGCTTCTTGTGCTCGGGAGTTGGAGGATGTTCTCTGTGTGTGCCCGTTCACCATGTATGCCTGCAAGAAAGGCAGATCCCTCCAGTTGCCTCCTTCAGATTTTCTTAATGTGCTATATTTCTGAGACATTTTGCCTTTTAGGTAAGAAATGTTTTCAGTATGACAGCGAAAGAGGGAAGAAAGAAATCAATCCGTGTCCTGGTGGCTGTGGGGAACGGAAGAGGAGCTGCAGGTAAGTGGGGAGTGTTGGCACCTCAGTGGCGGTGGTGTGCAGGGACAGGTGTGGTACGGGCCCATGCTGTGAAGCCCACAGTATCATGCTGCTGGCCAGACGTTTTCCACTGATTAAACCTTTTAGTGGTTTGGGTTCATAAAGCTTGTGTTAAGCCCCTGACATCCCTTAGAGAGAAAAGATGAAAATACCTTTTTCAGTTTTTATTTGTATTTTTTAAAGTATGAGAGCTTGAACACCATTTTACATGTTTATTAGCCATCATTTTTTTTTTTTTTTTGAGATCTGTACATTTATGTGCTTTGACCATTTTTATTGGGTGGTTATTATTTTCCTTACTGATTGGTATAAGCTGTTTGTAAGTTAAGGACATTAGCCCTTTGTCAGTCAGATATTTTGACTTAGGTTTTAATTTTTTCCCCCACACAGAATTAAGCCTTTCTGTGGCAAGTGTATCCGTCTTTTATCATGAGTGGGTTTCTGTCTTGCTTCGAAAGCATCGTTTGAAGATTATAAATATTAATAAGTTTCCCCATATTTTCCTCTAGAACTTCCATGGTTTTATTTGTTTTGTTTAAACTGGGAATTGGCATTCACAGCCTCTTTTGTCCCAGGTCTCAGAGGTCCCATGTATCGTATAGAGCAGTATTGTCTTATGTTATTTTTCCCTGTATAATGTAAAAACAAAATGTGTTGTTCAAAACAAGATACAAGTGGCAGCAAATAATGGCAGCATCTCTGTAACTGCTGGTAAACGATATATCATAGTTAAGAGTTTGTAAACTAAAGAGTCATTGATTTGGATTCCTGGTTAATTAAAATCTGAATTCCATTTGACATTCCAGTGAAATCATGGTTTTACTTTATAGCAATGGATGTTTTTTCCCACCCGTTCTGTTTTGTTTTGCTTTTTTCCTTCCTGAGACAGGGTCTTGCTCTGTCACCCCAGATGGAGTGCAGTCGCATCATCACAGCTCACTGCAGCCTCAACCTCCTGAGCTTAAGTGATGCCCCGACCTCAGCCTCTTGAGCAGCAAGGATAACAGACACCTACCACTATGCCTGGCTAATTTTTGTATTTTTTGTAGAGACAGGGTGTCACTATGTTGCCCAGACTCGTCTTGAACTCCTGAGCTCAAGAAATCTGTTCATCTTGACCTCCAAAAGTGCTGGGATTACAGGCATGAATCACCATGCCTGGCCCCTTTTAATCTATCTCTAACTGTTCAAAGTGATTTACCTAATTAATTTAGAACATACTTAGTTTTTTAAAAGTTGAGTGTATTTTATCTAGCTATTTTTAAAAGGCCACATCTAACCTTGGCTTTTATAAATACGTCTAAATTTATTATTTCCAGAATAATTCAAAACAGATCTCTGTAGCTTCGTGTTTTGTTAGTGTTTTTTTTTTTGTTTTGTTTGTTTTTTTTTGGTTTTGATACAGGGTCTTGCTCTATTGCCCAGGCTGCTTGCTGGAGTACAGTCATAGCTCTGTACCCTCAAACTCCCAAACTCAAGTAATCTTCCCACCTCAGCCTCGCAAGTAGTTGGGACCACAGACAGGCACCACCATGCCAGGCAAATTTTTTAAATTTTATTTTTAGTAGAGACAGAGTCGTGCTATGTTGCTCAGGCTGGTCTCAAACTCCTGGACCCAAGTGATCCTCCCACCTTAGTCTCCTAAAGTGCTGAGATTATGAGTGTGAATCACCACACCCAGCTGGTTATTGGTTTTGTATAGCAAGTCTTTTGTGGGTGGTGGAAAAACAAAGTGCCAGAAAATATTGTAGGAGGTGAAACTTGAAATGTGGCGAAAGCCATATGGGCCAAATTTTTGTCTCTTTTCTTAGTTTTCCTTTTTTTTTTTTTTTTAAGGTTTTGCTCTTGGGAAAGCTGCTGACCGGTTGGATGCTTTCAGGAAAGTATGTACATTCTTTTCTTGGTTGACACTCAGTAAAAGATAAGTAAGCTATATGCTAGACACAGTGGGAACCACAAAAAGATAATTTGTGCCAGAACCTTTCCAGGAGGCTTGCTGTCAAGAGTTAATTAGCGCATAAAAATCAGTTTCAGAAGTACTTACATTCCTTCACACCATATTTAATCAGATTTATAATTGCCTAGCCAAGTTAGGAGACAGCTGTGGAAGTTTCAACACTGATAGAGTGTTTGAAGATACTAAGGAATTCTTGTTAATTTTTTTTTTTTTTTTGAAATAGTATCTCACTCTTGTTTCCCAGGCTGGAGTGCAATGGCATGATCTTGACTCACCGCAACCTCTGTCCCCTGGGTTCAAGTAATTCTCCTGTCTCCACCTCCCAAGTAGCTGGGATTACAGGTGCCCCCCCACCATGCCTGGCTAATTTTTGTATTTTTGGTAGAGATGGGGTTTTTCAATGTTGGTCAGGCTGGTCTCGAACTCCTGACCTCAAGTGATCTACCTACCTCAGCCTCCCAAGGTGCTGGGATTACAGACGTAAACCACCACGTTTGGCCAGGAATTATTGTTCCTTTTTTTTAGGCGTGATAGTGATACTGTGGTTAAGTGTTTTAAAAAATAAGTCCTTATATTTTAGAGGTATATACTAACCTTTTTTAATAAATGAATTTTTAATAATGGGACATTTTATTAAAAGTATTTTTGGAGTCCTTGAAAAGATGTAAATTTCAACAGATTTAAGAAAAACATTTTCCTTCTTTCAGGCAAAGAACAGAGCAGTTCACTATTTGCATTATATAGAACGATATGAAGACCATACAAGTGAGTGTTAATCTATTTTTTTTTAATTTGCAGGATTACATTTGTTAAAGTATGTGTGGCAATATATCTCTATAGATATCTTTGTGTTCTCTCTTATTATATTCTTACAAATACATGAATTATGAAAACAATCTCCTAAGAAGGTTAGTAAAGTGAATGAAATTAGAGCTTATCATTTATCCTTGGTGAATATGCACTGGCGGTTGAGGCTGCTATACATTGCTTTGCAATATTTGCAAAGACATTAAAGTCACACACCTAAACCTTCTGTGTTTATGTTTTTACCTTCCAGTATTCCATGATATTTCATTAAGATATAGAAGGACACATATCAAGATGAAGAAACAACCCAAAGGTAACCTTAAAACTCTTACCGTTTGTTGATGATAAAGCAGAGAAATTATAACAGTTCTGTCCTCTCCTCTATTTTTGCTCCTCTTTAGTTGAATTCATCTTGATTAAGAACTCCTATTAGATTTAAGAATGATGAGGCTCAGAGAAATAAAGAATAGTCAAGGCACACCAGCTCCCGTGAGCATAGGCTTGTTCCAGGAATACTTGATGGTGGGGAGAGCTCATTGGAAATGGGAAATAGCAACTGAGTGGAGTAGGGTTTGGAGGAGTGGGAATATTAGTTCCTCACAGGGAATTCATTGATGCTTTTAGACATTTCTGTTCTAACTTATTCAGGTCCAGGTGTTTACTGCTCATCAAGTTCTGATTGGATGTCTTCTGTGAGCTGGGTGCTATGCTAGGCACCAGGGATGATGCAGAGATAGACTTTCCTGTTTTGTGGACAAGAAGGCAGGCAGGCAGAATTCAGGGTCATGTGCTAGGGCAGGCATGCCTAGTGGTCTCTGAGTGTAGGATTCTTGAACATTCTGATTTGCATTTCACCTGTAGTTCTACAATAAAGAATGATTTTATGTAACTTTTGGTATATAAATCTCAAAAAGTTTCAGTCAGAAGAGGTAAAACATTATATTTAAAATTTCTTATCAGAGCTTCTAATACAACCTTGCTAGAGCTATGGCTTGGAAATAAATAGCCCTCAAATACAGAATCAGTTGTGTTAATGCACCAGAACTTGCCTTCTGCTTTAAAACCATAATTAACCATTTAAATGCTGGATAAAAACCATATATTTTGTCATTAGAAAAGGTGTTGAGTGGACTTCAAGGTTTAGATCTGTGCTGTCCCACACAGTAGCCACTAGCCGGCCTGGCTAGTGAGCACTTCACATGGGGCTATTGAGATGTGCTCTAATTGTCAAATACACACCAGAATTCAAAGACCTAGTACAAAAAAAGAATATGAAATATTTCAAAAATGTTATTGTATTGATAACATTTTTAAATGATAATGTTTGGACATATTGGGTTAATAAAACACATTACTAAATAAACTTTTAAAAAACTTTAGAAAATGCATCTATGAGAATGTTTAAAATTATGTATATGCATCTGCTTGTGGCTTGCATTATATTTATGTTGGGCACTGTTGTTTAGATACATTTTTATATCTGGATGATTTTTGAATGACTGCTTCAATTTTAATTTAATTGAAGAAGCTACCTTTTAAAATCTTTCCTGTCTTTTAATCAAAGCTGTATTGTATTAGCTAAACCATTACCTGTTTATTGGGGTTAAATATTCTGATTTTGAAGCTAAAACAGCCTATAGTACTTTTAGACATTTCCTAAATATGTATACATTTATAGTCATTTTGTACATACATGTACAAATAGGCATTTCCTAAATGATGTTCCTATGTGTTGCTAGTTCTGTGGGAGGTAGAATAGGTGTTACTTCAGAAAGGATGCCAAATGTCAGAACAGGATTAAGGAAAGGCACCAAAATTGTTTGTGCATCTTTGTAAATGTTGCAGTCTTTAATGCACTGCCATGGGTTATGAATCTCCCAAGGGAAATGGAAAGTGTGTGTTTCCAAACTTATTTAACCATGGAACACTTCTACGTTGGCAATAGGACAGTATTCAGTTCCACACACAGCTCTGCAAAACTTTGCCACATAAATATACACGTTAAGTTTTATCAAACAAGTGTTTTTTTTGACATAGTCTCTGCCTGGAAGGTAGTCAAATCATTACCATAAGACTACAACCACTGTCATGTGGGTGTTTGTGTATGTGTGACACAGTGGCCAGCATTTGTGCTGTATCTGTGCTGGTCCAGGTACTGTGTATTACACACCTCGATGCTCACCAGCAGCACTCCTAAGTAGGTATTGTATGGAGGAGCCTTCTTGTCTGGGTCAATCCAGAGAGCAGTGGCAGGGTAGAGGCTGCTTCTCAGCTCCTTCCGGAATCTGCATGATACCCCCTTCCATATGTACCTCTCTCTAGGTGTGTGTGTGCACCTGTGCTCATCCAGACGTGGGTGCATTATATTCACACATGGGCACATGTTCTGCGTGTAAGTAACTCCACATTGGAAGAACAAAGGACTCCATTGTGTCCTGTCTTTAGCTATCCTCTTAAGTTCTTGCATGCTTTAGCATAATTATGGAGGCCACAGTTCATTGGCCCTTTCAAGTAGAAGGAATAGTTCTTGACCATAAAAAGTCAAACGAGAAAGACAGTAATGTTCAACTTCCAGAGTAGATCTTCTACCTTGGAGCAGAAGAGGTGTGTGCTTAGTTTCATGCTTGGCAAATAATAATGTTAGAGGCCACACTTGGGCCCCTTCACATTCACTCACTCCACCTGCGTTTGCCAGGTACTGCTCTAGGCTCTGGGGACACTGTCGTAAACAAATAATATCCTGGCCCTATGGAAGCCATCTTCCACTGAGGGGAAACATTGGATAAACAGGTTTCGTTGAGTGCCCTAATTAGGGTACTGTATTAGAGTAGGAGGGAGGAAGGTGTAAGGAAGGATGCCATCTTGAGTAGCATGGTCATAGAAGGCCTGTCTGAGGAGAAGCAATTTGAGTGGGACCTTGAAGGTGAGAAGGAGCCAAGGGGGCGAAGCTGGGAGGACATTTCAGGCAGAGGGAATCTCAAGTGCAGTCCTCAAGGCAGTAATGCTAGCAGGAGGTGGTGTGTCTCTAGATGAGGTCAGAGGTGGGCAGGACTCAGGCATAGAGGGCTCTGTATAGGCCATGGTGTTCTTTATTTTAATCTCGAGAACAGTGAGTGCGGGGGGTGTCATTACATGGGGAGCAACATGTTTGGCTTGTGTTTTTAAAGCTCTCTGGAGAAGGGATTACAGGTGGAAAGGGCTAGGGCAAGTGGCTGGAGGGGAGACCCCCTAAGATTTGGAGGCCAGCAAGGAGGGAACGACTTGCCAGTAGCTAGGAGGAAATCTGGGAAAGGATATGTTACCATAAGAAAAGAAGAGCTTCTCCAGGAGGAGGAAGTGGACCCTCTGCTCAGGGCAACAGAACAGTCAAGGAGGGTGAGAAGAGATGTGTCCCTCCGTCCTTAGTTAACGTGGGTCTGGGGTGCCAGGAATTTTCATGCATCTTTGTTAATCTTAATAACAGTCCTGTTTTTTTGCCCTCTGTGTTCAAGATATTTATAGATGTCATCTTTTTAATCCTTGTAGTATCCTGTTTAAGTAAGTGTCATCTTAGAAGTTAAGTAAGTTGTCAAAGGTCAACTCACTAGGAAGTGGTGATACCAGAATATGAACCAGTTTCCCGAAGCCCTGAGCCTGAAGCCATGTGAAAGTCAGCAGGGTGACTCTGCCCACTTCAGGCGAGTGGGCTGTGTTTCACCTGGTTTCTCTATTTCTAGGTTATGGCCTCCGCTGCCACAGGGCCATCATTACCATCTGCCGGCTCATTGGCATCAAAGACATGTATGCCAAGGTCTCTGGGTCCCTCAATATGCTCAACCTCACCCGGGGCCTCTTCCGTGGGCTCTCCAGACAGGTAACCTTCTCCCGGGGTCTGAAACAGAAGTTTTAGTTTGTATTTCAGTTGTGTGTGTTGGGACTACCGTGCCCTGGGGCCTCCTGAAGATGCTTTCCTGTGGGCACCTTAGGAATTGGGCATTCTTTGCTGTCTGTGGCTGCATCAGTTTAGTTAAATTCACTGAAAAGTTCATGAAAATTACCTTTTAAAAAGTACTTCATGGTTTTTCTAAGTAGTGTTATTTCAAGCCAGGAATTATAATCTACGTGTTACTATGAAAATAACACATGTTGTTCTAAAGCTCTGAAAGTATGGGAAAGTAAAATAAAAAGAGAACGTCCATTTCCTAATTTAGTCCTTTCAGCCGGGGCTAGGGTGAAGCACTCAGGGCACCTCTGCATTCAGGGCAAGCACAGTCAGCTTCCTGTTACCTGTGTAGGTAGTTTGGACTGATGCCTGGGTTGGTAAGGAGCTATGAACTTGTCAGGTTACTATTCCTCATAGGTGGGAATCCTGGGCCCAGCTTCCAGTCACCCACCATGGAGGAGAGGGTTGTGACTGCACTTGGTCCCCCATTCTTGGGTACCCGTCCTGCTTGCCCAGTAGGGCTGGCCTGTCTCTTGAAAGAATGGGTAGACCTTAGCATAGATGGATGAGCAGATTAGGTTCAGTAGGTTTCATTTGCTGAACTCTGTTAGGTAAGGACTTTGGCAGCCTTCCTGACACTTCAAGAGTACAGTGGTGAGTTTTAGTTAAAGTGATCCAGGGAGTAATTTTCCACGTCTCTAGGAAAATTAGAAGAAAAAGAAGGCTTTGGATAAAAGATGTTTTTGAACAGCTTTTTGTGTGTGTTGGTACTGCCTAAAACATCTTTCACAGCACTTCTAAATTGAAACATTAGAGGTTTAATTAAGATGTTGGTTTTAGATAGGTTTTATTTATGATCCAGTAGACTTGTTCTTTTATGTGATATTTTTGTTTTCTGTTAGTCTTTTAAACTTTCTGATATGATTACCATATATCATCTCTCCTAAAATGCCATCAGCTATAAAAGGTTGCATTATTAAATATGCTACACAAAAAGAAAAAGATGTTACCAATTTAGGTGATATGCCTTTGATTGAAAGATACACCAATATAAATTATTTTATTTTGTTTATGAAACAGCTCATCTCTTTTCTAATTTCAAACATACATAGAATTAGAATAGTGCAAGGCAGCCATAAGGCCTGGGATCATGGGATTGACATATCAGGTATGTCGTCGTACCGTGAATAATGTCTACTGAACTAATCTGCCTGCTTCCAGATCTCTGTGGCCTCCCTCTACAGTGAATCCCTATGGCCCTGTCACCTAGCTCATGACCAGTTGCTTCTCAGTACCACCCCCAGTTATTTTCAGCCAAATCTCAGACATTTTATTTTACTCCTAAATATTTTAGTATATATTTTCTAAAAGGTAAGCATTTAAAAATACCCTATAATACTATTATCATACCTAAAAATTTAACAGTAACTTGTATCGTTAAATATCCTATCAGTGTTCATACAAATGAACATTTGAACAGCGTTCATACAAATGAACATTTGGACTAATGAACATTTGTCCAAACAAATGAACAAATTCCACTTGTTAGATTAAAAAAATGCTTTTTACACAAAGTGTTTGAAACAGGCTGTAGAACAGGTCAATGTATTGTATGTTTTTGCTATGTCTTTTCAATAGGTTCCCCTCGTCTTCCCCCTGCCCCTTATGATTTTTTTGCTGAGGAATCCAGCTTGTTTGTTTCGTAGTGCTTCCTGGTTTGTTGCTGACTAAAACACCTGTGGGGTCCTTAATGTCCTCTCCTGTATATTTACTGTAAATTGATAGTTAGATCTAGGGGATTGGTGAGATTCAAGTTCAGTGTTTGGAATAGCATGGTGCATAATCAGGAGGGTTTAGAAGGCAAGGGACCAGTGGCCAAGGGCCTTCCTTTGTCCCAGTTTGGGGTGGGCAGATGAGGCTGAAATGGCACCACACATGACAGGTTACCAGAGTTTAGCCACAAAACACATTAACCCAAATCCACTGAAATGGCCTTTGAATTCCCCTAGGCTGTACTGCTGGCGTCCTTCTCCCTGTGGAAGTTCCTGCTCTTTACGTTGCAAATGTACTTCAGACCTAACCTGTTGTCAATTTGGTCTGGCCTAGGAAACCCATCAACAGCTGGCTGATAAGAAGGGCCTCCATGTTGTGGAAATCCGGGAAGAATGTGGTCCTCTGCCCATTGTGGTTGCCTCCCCCCGGGGGGCATTGAGTAAGGATCCGGAGCCAGAAGATGAAGTTCCAGACATCAAACTGGACTGGCAAGACGTGAAGACTGCGCAGGGAATGAAAGGCTCTGTGTGGTCTAATTTAAAGAGAGGTGCCACGTAACCTTTCTGGCCTTGTGCAGCCAGTGCCTGTGCTGCCCTGCACCTAGGAGAGACTCAGCCCCTCACAGCTTGGGGTGTTGCCTTGTTTTTTGTTTGTTTTGAGGAAAGTTTAATCTTCAAACTGTTGAGAAATAAATAATTATAGCTTTCGTTTATTGAGCACATGGTACATGCCAGTGTGATAGGATCTTTACATGTATATCTCAGTTCAAGACTATTTTAAATATTCATCCAAAGTAGCAAAAGTAAATGAGTTAGGGAGACAGGGCTAATAATCTGACCCAATCAGTAATATGCACAATAATGATTGCTATAATAATTATAGCTAATACATATATTAACTCATTAGTCCAAAGTTAATGTGGTTAACTTCATTTTACAGAGCAGTTAAGTAACTTGACTACCTTGAACTGCCAAACTGTTTTCCACAGTGGAAATGGAAGCCTGTAGGCTACTGTTGGGAATTTTAAATGGTGTATTAATTGTACACCATTATAATTTTGACTTGTGTTTCCCTGATGGCTGATGATGTTGAACATTTTTTCATGTGCTTATTGGCCATTTGTATGCGCTTTTTGGAGAAATGTCTATTCAGAGCCTTCGCCCATTTAAAAAGTTATTTTTTGTTATTATTGAGTTCCTTATAGTTTCTAGATATAAGCCCCCTATGAGATACATGCTTTACAAAAGTTTTTACCCATTCTGGGAAACATATATATATAACTATATATATAAACATATATATGTGTGTGCGTGTATATATATATGTATATGTATGTATATATTTTATTTCTTTGGATAGTTTTTCTGCCCCACTTGCATCCTCTTTCTGGGACAGTTATGACACAAATGTTAAACCTTTAATTATTGTCCTGTGAGTCCCTGAAGCTCTGTTTATTTTTTTCTAAATGTTAAATCTTTTATTATCATCTAGTGAGTCCCGGAGACTCTGTTTTATTATTTTTTTTCTGGTCTGTTTTTTCTCCGTTGCTCAGTTTAGGTAATTTCTGTTGTTTTATCTTCAGGATAACTGGTTATTTTCTCTTTCCTTTCCATTCTGCTCGTGAACCATCCATGCAGTACTTTAACTGTGGCTATCATCATATATTTTAATTAAAATTTCCATTTGATTTCTTTTTTATATCTCCTATTTCTTTGCTGAGGTTTTCTATTTGCTGAGACTTTTTTTTTTGATTGCTTCAAAAGTTTATAATTGCTCACTGAAGCATTTTTATGATGGCTGCTTTAAAATCCTTGTCATCAGTTGGGTGTGGTGGCTCATGCCTGTAATCCCAGCACTTTGCAGGGCTGAGGCAGGAGAACTATTTCAGTTCAAGAGTTTGAGACCAGCCTGGGCAACAAAGTGAGACCTCATCCCTACAAAAAATAAAAGTAAATTTAAAAGTTAGCTAGGCATGGTGCCTATAGTCCCAGCTACATAGGAGGCTGAAGTGGGAGGATCATTTGATCACAGGAGGCTGAAGTTGCAGTGAGTCTTGTTCACACCACTCTAGCCTGGGCAGCAGAGTGAGAACTTGTAAAAAAAAAAAAAAAAAAAAAATTATTGTCATTAAGTTTCAACATCTGTGTCATCTTAGTGTTGACATCCCTTGATGTTTTTTCTCATTCAAGTTTACAATTTCCTGGTTCTTGTTATGATGAGTGACTTTGGCTGTATCCTGGACATCTTCACTGTTACGCAATGAAACTGGGAGTTACTTACATCTCTCAGCATGCTTCCTCTGACGGTGCTGGTGTGCAGTGGGGCACAGCCTCATTACTGCCTGGTAAGGATGGAGATCCAGGTTTCCTACTGTGGCTCTTCTCGAGACCTCTGCTGCTACTTTTCTGCTGGAATTAGGAGGAGCACCCTGATGACACCACAGCATAGGGAGAAGGCTGTGTTAGGCTGGATGGTGAAAGTTCTCAGCCTATTATATTCGGTGAGGGTGGGGTTCTTTTCTTTCCTGTGGTATTTTGCTAGAGTAAGGTAGTTATTTCCTAGAAGTTAACTGTCTTGTTTAACTTCTTTTTTTAAATACCTAACAAATACCAAGACAATGAACTTTAAGCAACAAAGGACAATCATCCTTTGGAGAGGGGAAACAAAATTATCTGTACTTAATATCTGGAGAAAGTCCATGGCTCCAGGAAGGGTTACCCCATCAGAACCTGGCGGTCTCCTGGAGTTGACGTGCAGTTGGGCAGTCGAGGTGGTTAGAGTTCCCAGGGGAGAATGCCTTTGAGGAGAGGGCTGCACAGCAGGAGAACTAAGATCTGTAGAGAGTTTCCATCAGATACTCAATTACACACAGTGCATGCCTGTGAGGAAACTCACCCAAAAGAATAAGAGGGAACAGTGTTTAGAGCTGGAAATAGTGCCTGTTTTCAATAGCCGCAGTGGGAAACTTTGTCACCTAAGTGGCATTGGAAGAAAACTAAGGTGCTCTAGTAGTAGAAAAATTAATTCTATATAAAAACTACCCCTGGTCCCAACTCAGCTTAAAAAAAAGACCAAACGAACACATCTGTTTCCAGGTAATTTAATTGTGTTCCAGAACATAGCTCAAGAATATAGGAATACAAAAAATATACCTAATAAAGTAAAATATACAATACTTGGCATCTAATAAATCACTATGCATGCAAAGAAGCATGAAAATAAAACTCATAGTGAAGGGAAAAATAAGTCCATCAAAACTGACCCAGGAATCAGTAGACAACATTAAAGCAGGCATTATGACTGTATTCCATATATTCAAAAAGCTAGAGAGAAAAACATACTAAGTAGAGGGATGGAAGATACAAAACAAATTGAACCTCTAGAGATGGAAACTATAGTATCTGATGAAAAACAGTGGATGCAGTTAACAGCAGATTGGACATCTCAGAAGAAGATATGAAAGAATTTGAAGACAGCAACTTAAACAGGAAAACGACTGCTGAAGAAGAGATGGTAGGAGAAATTGGGCTTCAGAGAACTATGGAACAACTTTGGGAGCCAAATATGTATGTTACTGGAGTCCCTGGAGAAAGAAGGTATAAAAAAATATTTGAGGAAATAATGGCTGAATTGATGACAACTAGTGAGACCCAAGAAATGCAATTAACTGTATCAGTCAAATTTCATCTAGCAATATAAGAGGAAATTATAGAAGCGAGGAAGAGAGGAAGAAAGGTAAAGACAGCAGCTTTCTTGTTGGAAATAATGCAAGGTAAGAGACGGAAACACCATTTTTAAAGTATGGAAAGAGACATTACCAACCTGGAATTCTTTGACTAGTGAAAATATCTGTTTAAAAATGGAGGATTTTCCAGACATAAAATCTGAAAGAATGTAATCAGTAGACCTGCCTTATAAGAGTTGTTAAAGGACGTTCTTCAAGCGTAACAGATGGTAACAGATGGAAACAGATGGAAACCTGCTTCTATGCAGAGAAAGAACACTAGAAATGATAACCAGGTAGGTTATATGCATAAAGGATTTCATATATCCTTTTATTTAGATGTCTTTAAAACCTAATTGACTATTTAAAGCAAAAGCAATAATGTATCATGGTTTTCAACATGTAGAAGTAAAATATATAATAATAGCCCAAGGCAGAGAGGGGAGAAATGGAAATATGTAGTTATGTGGTTCTTACATATTTGAAATGGTGTAGTATATGAAGGTGGATTGGTTTAAGTTAAAGATGTGCACTAAAAATCCACCCTAAAGGAATCACAGAAGTAACACAGTTACAGCTATTAGGCCAACAAAGAGGATAAAAATGCAATCTTAAAACTTTTTTGTTTTTGAGACAGAGTTTCTCTTGTCACTCAGGCTGGAGTGCAATGGTGCAGTCTCGCTCACCACATCCTCCTCCTCCCGGATTCAAGTGATTCTCCTGCCTCAGCCTCCCGAGTAGCTGGGGCTACAGGCACCCACTACCACACCTGGCTAATTTTTGTATTTTTAGTAGAGACAGGGTTTCACCATGGCCAGGATGGTCTCAAACTCCTGACCTCGTGATCTGCCTGCCTCAGCTTCCCAAAGTGCTGAGATTACAGGCGATAGCCACCGTTCCTGGCCAAAACTTCCTATTAATAAGTTTTAAGATTACATTCTAAAAGAAGGCAGAAAAAGAGACAGTGGAACAAGGAGCAGGCAAAATAAATAGAAAACAGGATGCAAGATGGTAGATACAAACCCAGTCATATTCATAATCACCTAAAGTGTAAATGGTCTACGTTCTTTATAACCAGTTGGTTGAGGGTCATGTTGCTGTCAACGGGATCCTTACTGATGTTCCTCTTGCGAGGTCTGTCTGAGAGGGGTGTTGATGTTTCTAACCTATAATAATGTCCACCCTAAAGGAATCACAGAAGTAACACAGCTACTTCTGTGATTCCTTTAGGGTGGACATTATTAGGATTCATCTATTTCTCCTTGCAGTTCTGTCAGCTTTTGCCTCATGTATTTTTTGATCCTCTGTTGTTCATTAAAGATTGTTTTCTAACCTAGGCAACATGGTGAGACCTCATCTCTACAAAAAATTAGAAAATTAGCCAGGCATGGTGGTGTGTGCCTGTAGTCTCAGCTACAAGGAAGCTTAGGCAGGAGGATCGTTTGAGCCTTGGAGGTTGAGACTGTAATGAGCCATATTTGCGCCCCAAAACACAAGGATATGTTTTCTTGGAAAATTGACTCCTTATCATCATGTAATGCCCCTATATCTTACTGATTTTCCTTGCTCTGAAGTCAGCTCTGTCTGAAATTGATAGAACTATTCCCACTTTCTCTTGATTCTTGTTAGCCTGATATATCTTTTTCCAATTCCTTTACTTTTAATCTACATGCATCTTTGTATTTAAAGTGGGTTTATTGTAGATAGTATGCAGTTGATTCTTTTTTTTTCCCCCCATTTATTTATTTTATTGCATTTTAGGTTTTGGGGTACATGTGAAGGACATGCAAGATTGTTGCATAGGTACACACGTGGCAGTGTAATTTGCTGCCTTCCTCCCCATCCCCTACATCTGGCATCTCTCCCCTTGCTATCTCTCCCCAGCTCCCCACTCCCCACCGTCCCTCCCCTATTTCTCCCCAACAGACCCCAGTGGGTAGTGCTCCCCTCCCTGTGTCCATGTGTTCTCATTGTTCAACACCCGCCTATGAGTGAGAACATGCAGTGTTTGATCTTCTGCTCTTCTGTCAGTTTGCTGAGAATGATGGTTTCAATGTTCATCCATGTCCCTACAAAGGACACAAACTCATCATTTTTGATGGCTGCATAATATTCCATGGTGTATATGTGCCACATTTTCCCTGTCCAGTCTATCATCGATGGGCATTTCAGTTGGTTCCAGGTCTTTGCTATTGTAAACAGTGCT
>NW_016108085.1:120023-121609 GCF_001604975.1 Cebus imitator | reverse complement strand
CTCTTCTGGCTTGTAGGGTTTCTGCTGAGAGATCTGTGAGTCTGATGGGCTTCCCTTTATGGGTAACCCGACCTTTCTCTCTGGCTGCCCTTAGTATTTTCTCCTTCATTTCAACCCTCGTCAATCTGACGATTATGTACCTTGGGGTTGCTCTTCTTGACGAATATCTTTGTGGTGTTCTCTGTGTTTCCTGGACTTGAATATTTGCCTGCCTTGCTAGGTTGGGGAAGTTTTCCTGGATAATATCCTGAAGAGTATTTTCCAGCTTGGATTCATTCTCTTCGTCGCATTCAGGTACGCCTATCATACATAGATTAGGTCTTTTCATATTGTCCCACATTTCTTGGAGACCTTATTCATTCCTTTTTACCCTTTTTTCTCTATTCTTGCCTTCCTGTTTTATTTCATTGAGTTGATCTTCGACCTCTGATATCCTTTCTTCTGCTCAATTCGGCTGTTGATACTTGTGCTTGCTTCACAAAGTTCTCATGTTGTGTTTTTCAGCTCCATCAATTCACTTATATTCCTTTCTATTTTGTCCATTCTTGTTAGCATTTCGTCCAATCTTTTATCAAGGTTCTTAGTTTCTTTGCATTGGGTTAGAACATGTTCTTTTAGTTCACACAAGTTTCTTACTACCCACCTTCTGAAGTCTGATTCTGTCATTTCATCACACTCGTTCTCCATCCAACCTTGTTCCCTTGGTGATGAGGAGTTGTGATCCCTTGTAGGAGGAGAGGTGTTCTGGTTTTGCGTGTTTTCATCCTTTTTGCGCTGGTTTCTTCCCATCTTTATGGATTTATCTACCTGTCGTCTTTGTAGTTGCTGGCTTTCAGATTGGGTCTCTGAGTGGATGTTCTGTTTATTGATGATGAGGTTATTTGTGTTTCTTGGTTTTCCTTCTGACAGTCTGACCCCTCTGGTGTAGGTCTGCTGAGGTCCACTTCAGGCCCTGCTTGCCTGGGGATCACCTGCAGCAGCTGCTGAACAGTAAGGATTGTTACCAGTTTTCTTCTTCTGCTATCTTTGTCCCAGAAGGATACCCGCCAAGTATCAATCTGATCTCACCTTTATGAGGTGGCTCTTTGGATATACAGGGGTCAGGGAGCTGCTTGAAGAGACGGTCTCTTATTTATAGGAGCTCAAGTGCTGAGCTGTGAGCTCCATTGTTCATTCAGAGCTGCTGGGCAGGTATGTTTAGGTCTGCTGCAGCAGAACTCCTAAACCGCTTTTTGTTCCCAGGTGCTCTGTCCCAGGGATTAGGGCTTATGAGTTTCTGTTATCCTGCTGCCTTCTTTTTTTTTCCTTCAGAATTGCCCTGCTCAGCAAGGAGGCAGCCAAGTCATTATCTGCCTATAGAGGCTTTGCTGAGCTGCTGTGGGCTCCGCCCAGCTGCCGAGTGAACTTCCCTACAGTCCTGTTTATATGGGTGTAGTTAGAACTGCCTCGGCAATGGTGGCCCACCTCTGTTAAGGCGGAGTCTCTCTGTAGTGGTGGGTTGCCTTGGCAACGGCTGGCTGCCTCAGCAATGGCGGGTTGCCTTGGCTACATTGGAGTGCCTCAGCATTGGCTGACTACCTCCGTAG
>NW_016108085.1:116513-119886 GCF_001604975.1 Cebus imitator | reverse complement strand
GGGTCGGTCTGTTTTCCCCTGCGGCAACTCACTACGCTGGCTTAAACAGCGGCACTGAGATTCGTGGCGCTTTTTTTGCCCTGGGATCTACTGTCCTGGTTCCCTGCTCAGTCCCCTTTTTAGACAGATGAATGGGCGACTTCCCATGGCTCCAATTGCCAGCCAAAAGGGCACTGGACTGGAGTATTTTGTATGGAGAACCGCTGCTCCGGGGCGCCGACAAAGCAGCCGCGCGGCTGCTCGTGTGGCAAAGCAGCGGTGCGGGGCAAAGCAGTGGTGCCGGCCGGTACAGCAGTGCTGGCCGAAACAGATGCTCTGGCGACCCGTAGAGCTCCTCCTCCTGGGAATTTCCTAGTCTTTGGGCAATAAAAATGCGGCGTCCACTCACCCTCTGCACTTTCACTGGGAGCTGTAATCCTGAGCTGTTCCTAAATGGCCATCTTGGATTGATCCTCCTGTAGTTGATTCTTGATTTTTGATTAAGAATCAAAATCTCTCCCTTCTGACAATCTGTCTTTCCATTTGTGTATTTAGACCATTCACATTTAAAGTGATTCTTGATATAATTGAATTAATGTCTGCCATACTTAATACATTGCTGTTACTTGTTGCCCTTGTTCTTTGTTCTATTTTTGTCTTCTACTTTCTCTGCCTTATGGTTCAATTTTCTCCCCTTTCTTAGCATATACTTTTTTTTTTTTTTTTAACTTTCCTTAGTGGTTACCCTAGATTTTACAGTACACATTTACAGCTAAATCAAGGCCAATTTCAAATAGCACTATATTGCTTCTTGGGTAGTGGGAGTCCCTTGCATTAATAAAGTATTACTAATTCCCCCCTCATATCCCTTGCTGTCATTCATTTTACTTATATAATCTATACTCATCAAGTACATTGTTGCTATTACTATTTTGAACAAACTGTTACCTGTTAGATTAACCAAGAAAAATGGAGTTTTTATTTTCCTTTCACCTATTCCTCCTTTGATGGTCTTCCTTTATGTAGAATCAAGTTTCTGACTTACATAATTTTCTTCTCTCTAAAGAACTTTTAGTATTTCTCACAAGTCATCAAATTCCTTGTTGCCTGAGAATAATCTGTATTCTCCTTTACTTTTGAATGATAATTTCACAGGAAACAGAATTCTAGGTGGTGTTTTTTTTTTTTTTTCTGGACAACACAGGGAGACTCCTGTCTCTACAAAACCTAATTTTTTTTTTTTTTTTTGTTTTTTTTTTTTTTTCCCCCTCTTCTCACCACTTTAAATATTTCACTTCACTCTTGCTTGCATGGTTTTTGGGGAGAAGTTGGATATAATTCTATTTTGCTTCTCTATAGGTAGGATGCTTTTTTCCTCTAGCTTCTTTCAACATTAAAAAAAGAAAAAACTATTCCTTTATGAGAAATATTGCACATCCTTGATGCTCTCTAGTCAGAAGTTCTTTGAAAAGACGTTGTTGCTTTGGCCATTTGGAGAGTGGAGTCATCTGACTCATTTGTTGTGCAAATGGCCTTGCAGATAGCACAGGTTTTGTTTTTGTTTTTTTGAGATGGAGTCTTGCTGTGTTGCCCAGGCTGGAATGGAGTGGAGTGCAGTGGTGTGATCTCGGCTCACTGCAACCTCTGCCTCCCAGGTTCAAGCGATTCTCGTGCCTCTGCCTCCCCAGTAGCTGGGATTAGAGGTGTGTGCCACCATGCCTAGTTAATTTTTGTATTTTTAGTAGAGATTGGGTTTCACCATGTTGGCCAGGCTGGTCTTGACTTCCTGACAAGTGATCCACCTGCCTTGGCCTCCCAAAGTGCTGTGATTGCAGGCATAAGCCACTGCACTTGGCCAGTAGCATAGGTTTTTATCTTGCCATTAAACCTGCCTGTTGGCTGGGCGCAGTGGCTCATGCCTGTAATCCCAGCACTTCGGGCCAAGGCGATGGATCACGAGGACAGGAGTTTAAGACCAGCTTGGCCAAGATGGTGAAACCCTGTCTCTACTAAAAATTCAAAAATTAGCCAGGCATGGTGGTGGGCACCTGTAATCCCAGCTACTCGGGAGGCTGAGGCAGACAATTACTTGAACCCGGGAAACAGAGGTTGCAGTAAGCTGAGATGACACCACTGTACTCCAGCCTGCACTACAGAGTAAGACTCCGTATCAAAAAAAACCAAAAAACAAAACAAAACAAAAAAAACCCTGCCTGTAACCTTGTCAAATTTGGCCACATTTATCTGGATGGACGTGACGTCCTTGGCACAAATGCTACAGTTGCTGGTGGAGCATTTCCATGGGACATTCACATCCATGAACTCGCAGGCATTGTTTTGCACATTGAGACTGTACCTGCTGCCACTGATGCATGCTAGCAGAGAAAGCTTTCAAGGTTTTTTTCTTAATTTTTGATTTTCTGCAGGGTGAATATGACGCGTAGGTACACTTTTTTGGCACCTTTGTGTGTGTGCGTGTGTGTGTGTGTGTATCTGTTTTCCTGGATCTGTGGTTTGGTATCTGACATTAATTTGGGGAAGTTCTGAGTCATTATTGCTTCAAATAGTTTTTCTGTTCCTTTCTCTTTTTCTTCTTTCTGATATTCCCGTTAGGTATATATTACACCTTTTGTTGTCTCACAGTTATATCTGTTCCAGTTTTTGTTGTTGTTTAGTCTTTTTTCTCTTGGATTTTCAGTTTTGGAAGTTTCTATTGACATGTCCTCACACTCAGAGATTCTTTCCTCAGTTGTGTCCAGTCTACTAAGGAGTCCATTAAAAGCATTTGATGGGGCTGGGAGTTGATAGGATGGGTGTGAGGGAGGGATTACAAAGGGGCATGAAGCACCTTTTGCCGGTGACAGATATGGTCAACAAATTGGTTGTGGTGATGGTTTCACAGTGTATACATAATCAAAACTTATCCAAGAGCACACTTTTTAGTGTGTAGTTTATGCTAAACATCTTGACAACCACCAGGGGGCAGAAAGATCTTCCCAAAGAATACAGTTTCTGTTTACTGAATGCTGCAATGGAGACATTGATGATTGTAGTAGAAACCTATCTCTCTTCTCAGTGAAATAATTTGCAGTTAGAAATGCTTGTGTCCAGGCCGGGCGCAGGGGCTCACGCCTGTAATTCCAACACTTTGGGAGGCCGGGGTGGGCGGATCACGAGGTCAGGAGATCAAGACCACCTGGCCAATGTGATAAAACCCATCTCTATTAAACATACAAAATTAGTGGGGCATGGTGGCGCGTGCCTGTAATCTCAGCTACTTGGGAGAGATTGAGGCAGGAGAATCACTTGAACCAAGTAGTCGGAGGTTGCAGTGAGCTGAGATCACCCTACTGCACTCCAGCCTGGCAACAGAGCAAGACTCCATCTCAAAAAA
>NW_016108085.1:113401-116483 GCF_001604975.1 Cebus imitator | reverse complement strand
AAAAAAAAAAAAAAAAAAACCACCAAAATAATCATGTATTACCTACAGAGGCAATCACTTCTGTTTGAAATGCTAAATGTGAGATTTTGAAGGGCTGTAAGTACCTGCTAGCAACATGATTAAAGTTAAGCTTCCAGATTTGCAAGACAAAGATTACCTTGAAAGAATCACATTTGCTTCTCTTCCTCTCCTGAGTGGTTTTCAGACGCCTTTCAGCTGAAGATCATGCATTCAAACTGCAGTTTATCACTAGCCTAAAGTGTAAGGGTTGTGGGGCAGAGGCAGGACACACATGGGATCTGGGGACTGAAGCTTGAAAATCTCATCAACTTGCTGTGTGACGTCAGTCATGCTGCTTAACTCTTCTGTCTGCCCCTAGCACCCTCCACCACCATCTTAACTTTCTGAAAGTAATGAGCTTTTCATCGCGTGTGTGTTACGTAAGATCCACACTGCCGGCCAGTGTAGCGTAGGCGGAGAATGAAGCATCCTGCTGGGTGTCAGTGGTGGCTGGTGGACTGCAAGGGGACAAACAGCAGCCCGGGGAGTGGAGCCTTCTGAGCTCCTCCTAGACCTGTGGCATGTGAGGTGAAGCCAGCATGTCAACAGCCTAGGGCCGCTGCTTCTAAGAGGCTCATTTATTATTTTTTTTAATTTTAAATTTTTTTAGACACAGTTTTGCTCCGTCGCCCAGGCTGGAGTGTAGTGATGCAAACACAGCTCACTGCAGCCTCAACTTCTGGGATCAAGGGATTCTGTACTTCAGCCTCCCTTGTAACTGGCCACAGGCACATGCCACCACACCCAGCTAATTCTTTTTTCTTTTTGTAGAGACAGCGTCTCACTTTGTTGCCCAGGCTGATCTGGAACTCCTGTGCTCAAGCAATCCTCCTGCCTTAGCCTCCCAAAGTGCTGGGATTACAGGCGTAAGTGACTGTGCCCGGTCAGAGGCTTATTTACTTCCAGAAAGAGGCCAGCAAATGAGAGCTGAGCTGTAGGTACAGGAAGAAGCAATGTGTGTCTGTTCTGCACAGCGCTGTCACTGGCTGCCACAGCTCTGTAGCCTGTGACAGGCAGAAGCACCTTGGCCTTTTTCTTAGCACTCAGATCAGTGATTCTAGACCCTCAGAGATTTTGCTCATTACTTTGATGTTGATTGAGCTCCTCATTCTTACCTAGAATATTGTTTAGTGTGTACGTATGTCCTGTGACTTTAAGGTTTTTTTTTTTAATTTATAATGTGCTGATATTTGTTGAACACTTAACATGTGCTTGACAGTGTTGTAATCCACTTACATATTTAGATTAATAACCTTGTGCAATTAGATTCCCAGATTAAATAACTTGTTCAAGGTAACACATAGCTAGAAAGGGGTGAGGCCAGGGTTGACACCCGGGCAGGCTGGTCCAGTGCCCAGCTCCTAAGACCAGGCTGTCCCAGTGAGGCTGGACAAGTTCCCTTACCTGGGAATTCCAGCTCAGAGAGTTGAGGGGAGGCAAGGATTTCAAACGCCTTTGAAAGAAAGCTCAAAGAGCACTGAGGAGTGACAGGATTTTTGTGTAGGGTCATAAGGGACAGTAGGAGGTGTGCATGCACACACTGGGTAGAGGGCCCAGGGACTGTGGCCTCGGAGAGCTTGGCTAGTTAGAGCTGAAACTGAATTGCATGTGGGAGCCAGGTGGGGCCTGAGCCATCCTGGGTGTCGTAAGCAGTGCAAATTCAATGATAACCAGCTCTGTGCATGTTTGGCTTTCCACAGTGTCAGACTTTGATGCTATTTCAATCACAGGAGCTATGAGCTCCATGGCAGTTTTCCTTAGGACTTCTGTTTACTTCCTGAGTCAGAGCACACGAGCTCAAGCCATTCCATAAGCCAGTCAGTATTGCAAGCCATGTATAGTCATATGCTTAATCAATATACAAATGTTGCAGATTAAACATTCCACAACACACAGTTAACATTTAACATCAAGAGAAAGGCGGTAGGAAAAAGGTTAACGCACCAGTCCAGAGAGTAACAGAGAAAAAGAATCTCCTAGTCTGGGCTGGTGCAACCTTCAGTACTTTTAGGAAGCATCTTTGATGTGGGCAGATGTCAGGTGCTGATCACCAGTGACTGCAAGACGGGATCTGTTAAGATGGCCATTGGGGCTGCTGAAGTCCTGCTCTTATGGCCACAGCATCCTCAGATGAGGACTGAATGGAGGAGCGTTCTTGGTTATGTCCTTGTCTGGCTGAATGCAGTCTTTATTGATCAGGCAAAACATCTGGTTCCTGTTAGCAAAGTGTCCTATGAAATGTAAGATACAGTCTTAGTCTGATGGAATTAGTTATGTCAAGGGTGCTGTATACACAGGGACACAAAGTGGTTGCCGGGGCTCTTGGGGAGGGGGAAGGGAGAGGACCCCCGCAGCTGCACAGGCTCCTGTGTGGTGGGTGGGACGCCCCAACGCAGCCCTGGGGCCCTCGGATCTCCCCAGCTTTGCCCAGCGGGCGGATGAACCCTAGTGGGGTCCCTGCAGGTGGGGGGCGCCCCGCCAGGAGAGCAGCGGGGAAAACCTCCCAGTTTCACCAGGCGCTCTGGGAGTGGACGGGGTGCGCTGGCATTTGGGCCGCAGGTGGCGCCAACTAGGACCTGGGGAGCTTCCCCTGCCTTCACCCTCGGCCCGCGATGCGCTCAGCCACAGGAAGGAGCCTTTGTTCCATGTTCTCGGCAGTCCCACCTTTTTAGCTGCTGCTACTGGTTTAAAAAGGGTTCTGTGCGGGTCTAGACGCCCCCGCCTGAACAAGGTGCTTTCAAGAGGGGGTGAGTAAGCGAGCCCCACTCACTGTTTGCTCGGCGAACGCCACCGGCTGGCCCGACCAGGTTGGGCACTGGAGTTTCATGGCTGGGATGCCAGCCCCACCAGGTGAGCTGCACCCAGGAGGCACCCTCCCTCCTGGGGTGACCGGGTGGGCGGGGCCTGCCTGAGGATAGCCAGGAAGGGTGTTGCTGGAGGGAGAGCTACAGCTGGCCGAGGGCTCGGCACTCACTGTGGTTTTTCCTTCTTCCCTCCTTCCCTTCCTTCCTCCCTCCCTCCC
>NW_016108085.1:50191-113130 GCF_001604975.1 Cebus imitator | reverse complement strand
AGTTTCGCTCTTGTTGCCCAGGCTGTAGTGCAATGTCGTGTTGTGATCTCGGCTCACTGCAACCTCCGCCTCCTGGGTTCAAGAGATTCTCTTGCCTCAGCCTCCTGAGTAGCTGGGATTACAGGCACCCACCACCACACTTGGCTAATTTTTGTATTTTTGTTAGAGATGGAGTTTCACCATGTTGGCCAGGCTGGTCTGGAACTCCTGACCTCGTGATCCCCCCTCCTCAACCTCCCAAAGTGCTGGGATTACAGGTGTGAGCCACCATGCCAGGCCTTCCCCCTGCCCCCAGACGGAGTCTTGCTCTGTCACCCAGGCTGGAGTGCAGTGATGCGATCTCGGCTCACTGCAACCTCTGCTTCCCGGGTTCAAGTGATTCTCCTGCCTCAGCCTTCCAAGTAGCTGGGACTACAGGTAAGCACCAGCACAGCTGGCTAATTTTTGTATATTTAATAGAGACGGGGTTTAACCATGTTGGTCAGGCTGGTCTCTAACTTCTGACCTCAGGTCATTCACCCTCCTCAGCCTTAAAAAGTGCTGGGATTATAGGCGTGAGCCACTGTGCCCATGCCCAGCTGATTGTGATTTTAAAAACAACCTGAAAAAGAAAAAACCCATGAGCTTCACTTTCAAGCATAAAGTGGGATACCAGGAGTGGGTGGCATTGGAATGCTTCAGAGAGTTCTTTCTTGGCTCACAGCGCATTGAGAGACTCTACAGACTAAGGGTCACGAAGAAAAAACAATTTGCTATTCAAATGATGAGATAGGGTCCAACCTGAATGAATAATAAAAAGAAGGTTGAGTGGCCTGGGGCTGCTCTTGCTTCCTCTGTGTCCTCAGCCTCCCTATCTGTAAAACAAAAGGACAGACCAGACCCCATGATCCTTAACTGGGGCTGAGGCTACATACAGGCTTAGCCTCCAGGGTGCAGATCTGGATATTCCCTGGGCACAGTGCCTGAGCACGGTATCCTTTCTGGGGAGATCAACTCACATCCCCAGCAACCCTATTTGAAGTATCTGCCCGAGCAAGCAGCTCTGAGCCCTTAGCTGAAAGTTCATCTTTGACGATGGGATTCCCTGGAAAGAAAGCTGCCCCTTAAACCCGGGGGCTGCCCTGGGGTGCCCACACAGCAGGGCTGCAATATTTTTTTCTTATCCCTGGAAAGCAGCCCAATTCATGTCTAGTAAACACAAACCGGGAGGCCCTTTCTTTATGAACATTGAATATGTAATTGAAAAACAGGCTCAGATCTTCATCTTACAAATGCAGCTGCTGCTTCAGACATGGTGCTGCACCCAGCCCAGGCCTATGGGGATTCAACTCACAGACTCATGAACACACACGTAACCCACGGGACCCTTAAGGCCTGGGACAGCAGTCCAGAGCCGGCTTTCTGCCTCCTAAGCCTTCGAGTCCACTAACACCCAGATCCTTTCACTCAATGGAGGGCAGGCTGAGAACTCTTCTAAGAATCTAAGAGCCTGAAGTGTTGGGTGGGTTGGGGCCTCACTAGGATGGCAGCTACGGTGCCCTCACCCTCACCCTCACCCGAGGCAGTTCCGTGGTCAAAAGTTTCACTCTGTCCCAGGCCCTCCTCTCTAATGCTGCCCTCCCTATCACAGACTGGGATGACTCAAGTCCTGGACCGCACCCGGGCCAGCTGTCACCCGAGTGGGGTGGGAGTGGGGTGACTGCCTGCCCAGTAGCCAGGGTGGCAGCCACCCAGCTGCTCATTAACTCAGAGGTGGCCACTGACTCCAGGGAGGCCCTCTCCCTAGGACTTCCCAGCCTGTCCATGCTTGAAGATCTCTGTTTAATATATATATTTTTTAAATTCGCACATTGGTCCTCTATTCAAGACACATGTTAATAGTAGGTACACTTCTAGTAACTGTTGATGGAGACATAGGTTTGTAAAAAGTTGCTCTGAGGTTAGCGGTGTTTTTAATGTAGGTGCCACAAACACATGTATACACTTTGAGAAACAGCCCTGAAGGCGCTGGACTACAGTTGGATGTGCAGAGGTAGTCCCCAGAGCCCTCAGGGTGGAAGCCACAGGTTTAGAGTCCCCTTTAGTTTCCAGTGAGAGCTGGACTTGGCTGTGTGCACCCAGACACACACATTCTTGCTCTACTTGGGTTAGAACTAACACTAGAGGATGAGGCTGTAAGGCCCAGGGTGACCATGCCATCTCTGAGACCTTCCAGGCGCCCCTCGATCTCAGTGAGGCTGAGACCAGGACCTTCCAGTACCTTCTTAGTGGTTTCCAAACCTGGCTGACCATAAATGAACCTTCTGAAAAAGCTTTTTAAAAATGCAGATTTCTGGCTGGGCCTGGTGGCTCACGCTTGTAATCTCAGCACTTTGGGAGGCCGAGACGGGTGGATCATGAGGTTAACAGATCAAGACCATCCTGGCCAACATGGTGAAACCCCATCTCTACTGAAAATACAAAACTTAGCTGGGTGTGGTGATGTGCACCTGTAGTCCCAGCTACTCAGGAGGCTGAGGCAGGGGAATTGCTTGAACCCAGGAGGCAGAAGTTGCAGTGAGCTGAGATTGTGCCATTGCACTCCAGCCTGGGCAACAGAGTAAGACTCTGTCTTAAAAAAAGAAAAATGCAGATTTCTGTTCAGGTGCAGTGGCTTACACCTGGTATCCCAGCACTTTGAGAGGCTGGGGCGGGGAGACTGCTTAAAGCCAGGAGTTTGTGACCAGCCTGGGTGACATAGCGAGACCCAGTCTCTACAAAAAATAAAAATTAGCTGGGCGTGATGGTGTGCAACTGTGGTCCCAGCTACTTAGGAGGCTGAGGCGGGAGGATGCTTGAACCCAAGAGTTCAAGGCTGCAGTGACCTGTGATTGTACTACTGCACTCCAGCCTAGGCAACAGAGAGATAAGAGAACCTGTCTCAAAAAAAAAAAAAAAAAAATGCAGATTTCAATGTCCATCATTTGGCAACTGGATCAGAATCTCCAAGGCTTGGGTCCAGGGCTCTATTTTTTAAAGCTCCCCAAGTCTGGGCAACACACAAAAGAAAAGGGCATGTCAGTTCCATGAAGGCATCCAAAAGCCAAACTCCCCCAAAATTATGGCACATCTATAGAACATTACAGCATTTCTGTGGTGGAACCTGCTGAAATAGGAATTATTTCCTTTTCTGGGTGAAGCTTTTCTTTGATTCCTTTGGTATCTGAGAGATGAAGTTTTGAGACACCAGCAGATGGAGGCCAGTTAAAAGGCTGCTCATCTCTGGTCATCTCTCTTCTAAGGTACAATTTCTCCTGAGCCTGAATGTCCTGGACTCCAGAGCTGGCAGCTTATGTGGCCCCATAAGTGGACACAGATGGGTTTGGCTGCAATCCACAGACAGGTTCTGAGAGTGGGACCCAGTGGGCATGGGGTGTTCTGGCTCTTGGTTATAGCCCTTAAAGCAGAAAGCACAGGTCTGGGCCACAGTGTGCTTGACTCCTTCCTCTAGGACCTGAAGTGGGTCTCTGGTCACTACACAATAAGGAAACACAGCCTTGGAAGAGAGATTCAGCCAGGAAACTGCAGACCCACATGACACAGCAACCTGAGCTGACCTTCCCAGAAAGAGGTTCACAGATCGTGGTGGAACTTTTCTGAGTTCATGGGTCCTGATTTGATCTCTGCCTTTCTCCTTGCGAAAGAAAAATCCTCACATAATGGGGTTGGGGTGTCCCTAGGACTACCAGAACAATGGCCCCAGGACTGGTTCAATCATAGTCTATAACTGTAATTTACTAGAGCATCGGTTTAAAAGAAGAAAGGCTTGTGGTCATTCGCTCCAAGAGAAACCCCTAAAAACTGATAAAAGTCACACCTATTCTTGATAAGTCTCTTGGCAAACTAGGAGTAGAAGGGAACTTCATTGAGATAAATGGTGCTTACTAGAGTAAGCCTGAGATTGAATGGTGAAACTTTAGAAACATTTTTTCTTTTGCTGCAGGGAATAAGACATGCATGTTTTCTCATTCACCATTCAATATTCAATTCTGTCTTGGGAGCTGACCCAGCACAGCAAGCCAAGAGGAGGGACAGAAAGGAACAAAGCAGTCTTCATTCCAGGGGACATGATTGTCCACACAGATAATCCAAAAGGATCAATGGCAGACTCTTAGAGCAAATGCAAGCAAGGCTCAAGGTGACCCGATACAGGTGACCTCATAAAAAATCTCAAGGTAGCCAAAGCCCTAGCAATGGCCAGTTAAAAAAAAGTGACATGAAAGAGATTCCAGGCCAGGTGCAGTGGCTCATGCCTGTAATCCCAGCACTTTGGGAGGCCAAGGCGGGTGGATCATGAGGTCAGGAGTTCAAGTCCAGACTGGCCAACATGGTGAAACCCCATCTTGACTAAAAAATACAAAAATTAACTGGGCATTGTGACTCAAGCCTGTAATCCCAGCTACTTGGGAGGCTAAGGTAGGAGAATTGCTTGAACCCGGATCCAGGAGGCGGAGGTTGCCGTGAGCCTAGATTGCGCCACTGCACTCCAGCCTGGGCTACAGAGCGAGACTCCATCTGGAAAAAAAAAGGGGGGGATTCCAGTCATGGAGCACAAGTTACAAAGCACAGGAAGCAGAGGACTTTATGCTAAGTGAAATAGTGAAATAAGCTAGACACAGAATGACAAATACCAAATGATCTCACTTATATGTGCAATCCGAGAAAGTCGAACTCATAGAAGCAGAGAGTAGAATGGTGGTTACTTTGAGGAGATGGTAGTCAAAGTATGCACAATTTCAGTGGGGAGGAATAAATTCAGGAGTGATCTGTTGCACAACATGGTGACAACAGCCACTACTAATAATGTATCATATGCCTGAAAATTGCTAAGAGAGTAATTTTAAGTGTTCTCACTACAAAAAAAGTGAGGTAATGCATACGTTAATTAGCTTGACTTAGCCATTCCACAATGTACACATATATCAAAACATTGTGTTGTACACTATATATACAATTTTTGCCCGTTAAGTATGCTTAAATTTAAAAATATATATACATTAAACTTGCACTGCATACCAGACATTCTTTTCAGTGTGTTGACTATTCTGTTCTTGCAACACCTTTAAGAAGTTGGCATTAATTCCAGAATAGGCAAAGAAATTAATGGACCAGGCTAGGCTCAGTGGCTCACACCTGTAATCCCAGCACTTTGGGAGGCTGAGGTGGGTGGACCTCCTGAAGTCAGAAGTTCGAGGCCAGCTTGGCCAACAGAGTGAAACTCCGTCTCTACTAAACATACAAAAATTAGCTGGGTGTGGTGGTAGGTACCTGTAATCCCAGCTACTTGGGGGGCTGAGGCAGGAGAATTGCTTGAACCTGGGGGGCAGAGGCTATAGTGAGCCAAGATCACGTCATTGCCTGGGCAACAAGAGAAAATTCCGTCTCAAAAAAAAAAAAAAAATTAATGGAACAGAATAGAGTTGGAATGTTAACCATACATGTGTGGGAATTTAGAAGATCTTTCAGGTTATCTGTTGGAGCAATTGTTTATCCAATTTGGGAATAAATAAAGTCAGACTCCTACCCCACAGTATTGACTAATTAACTTCGCGAGAAATTAAAAGCAATGATAACCAAATTTAATACCACTATGTTAATAATACTTGTTAATGCATGTGCCAGTTAGTCATTGATATTCTAGCCAACAGCAGTCATTTGTGAGTGCGCTGAGTGCTGTCTGGGCCAGGCTCTGGGCCTGGTGCTTCCCTGCATCATCTCATTTGATCCTCATAAGAGCCCCGAGAAGTGGACACAAGTAGGTCAAGTCCCCGCCCAATGTTGCCAGCTAGTGAGTGGAGAAACCTAGGATGTGAACTCAGAGTATGGGGTGTTCTGGTGCTTGGTTATAGCCCTCAAAACAGCACAGGTCTGGGCCATAGCGTGCTTGACTCCTTTCTCCAGGACCTGAAGTGGGTATCTGGTCACTAAACAATATGCAAACATAGCGTCCAAAGACAGCTCCGGCCAGGAAACTGCAGACCCACATGACGCAGCAACCTGAGCTGGCCTTCCCGGAAAGGGGATCGCAGATCGTGGTGGAACTTGCCTGAGTTCATTGGTCCTGATTTGATCTCTGCCTTTCTCCCTGAGAAGGAAAAATCTTTTTTTTTTTTTCAACAAAATAACATGCATATAAAGTATTTATTGTAATTTTAGTAAAAAAGCTAAATGAATATGACTGTGGCCCAGAAATAGGGAAAGTCAGCTTAATCTCAAAAAGCCAACGCCATGAACTCACGATTGACCATTTGACCACATCCACACTAAAAACTTTCTGCAATAAATTACATCCTCAGTGTTACAATGTAAGGGACAGGTTAGGAGAAAAGGACAACACAGTGGAAAAGTAGGCAAAGGATGTAATAAATAGGTGATTCTCATAAGAAGAAACACAAATAACCAATATGCATTTGAAAAAGGCACAGAAACTCACCAGCAATGAGGAAAACGTGAATTCAAATGGCATACTTTTTTTTTCACAAAAATTAAAAATATCAATAATATGTGTGGGGTAGAAAGGAACAGACTCACACATTTTGGAGACACATTTAACATTATCTGTCAAAATTTAAGATGCACATGTATAAACTACTATTGAGAAGTTTCGCTTCTTGGCATCTACCCTGGAGAAATGCTCCCAGAAGGAATTCATGATAGTCCTGGCACTGTTTTTAAACAGTGGTAACAATCAAGTGACTGTTGACAAAAAGTCCTAATCAACAATATGTAATATGCATCTATCCAGATGTGCAGAGTTCTATAGGACATATGTTCATGCAGAGAGAAGTGTCCAAAAACAAGCTTGTGGAACACAAACACACCCCTGCTCATAAGCAAATCAGATGTCAGTGTGTGCCTCTCCAGACCCTTCCAATGCATCCGCCTAGAGATCACTTCACTTTACAGATAGGAGTTGATGGAATCCTCCAGCCTAGGAGGTCAGGTTTGGGTGGCGGCCATCTGCAAGCCAAGGAGAGCAGCTTCAGCATGAAACCAATTCTTGGAAGACTGAAAGTGTTTTTTCTTTAAGGGTAGGAACAAAGGAAGGATGCCTGCTTTGGCCACTTCTATTTACATAGTACTGAGTCTCAGCCAGAGCAATTAGGCAACAAAAAGAAATAAAAGGCATCTAAATGGAAAAGGAAGAAGTAAAATTATCTCTGTTTGAAGAAGATATGATCTCACATGTAGAAAACCTGAAGATGCCACGCACACACTAATCTGTTAAAATAAATGAATTCAGCAAAGTAGCAGAGTACCAAGTAAATACACCTAAATTCATTGCATGTCTATATACTAAAAATGAACAATCTGAAAAACAAATTATGAAAAAATAGTACTATTTACAACAGCATCACAAAGAAGCTTAAAAATTAACTTGACCAAGAAGATGAAATATTTGTATAAGGAAAACTACAAAACATTGCTGAAAGAATTTTTTTTTTTTTTTGAGACAGAGTCTTGCTCTGTTGCCCAGGCTGGAGTGCAGTGGCGTGATCTCGGCTCACTGCAACCTCCATCTACCAGGTTCAAGTGATTCTCTTGCCTCAGCCTCCCTAGTAGCTGGAATTACAGGTGTGCACTACCACACCCAGCTAGTTTTTTTTTGTATTTTAGTAGAGATGGTGTTTCACCATGTTGGTCAGGTCTTAAACACCTGAGCTCAGGCAATCCACCCACCTTGGTCTCCCGAAGTGCTGGGATCACAGGCACGAGCCACTGCACCCCGCCAGGTTGTTTCTTTTCAGGTTGCTGAGTTTCAGGAGTTCTCTATATATCCTGTGTATTAATCTCTTATCAGACACATGATTTGCAAATGTTTTCTCCCATTCTGCTGGTTGTGTTTTGCTCTGTTCTTGTTGCCTTTTGGTGCACAAAACTTTAAAATTTTCATGAAGTCCAATTTGCCTACTTTTTATTTTGTTGCCTGTGCTTTTGGTATCATATCCAAGCAACATTGTTAAACCCAGTGTTATGAGTTCACACTGTAAACAAATGTTCTTTAGTGCCCCTTCTTTCACATTTGGTGCTTTTGGGTTAAATGGCCCTCTAGCATAGTGCTGAAGTGCTGTTGAATGCTTGAGAGTGCTTCAGTGTGCCTTACAGAGAAAATACACGTGTTAGACCAGCTTTGTTCAGGCATGAGTTATAGTGTTGTTGGCTATGATTTCAATGTTAATGAATCAACAACATACATTAAATAGGATGTCTCTAAATAGAAATTCACATAAAACAAGGTTTCATATTTCTTAGCTGAGAAAAATAGTGTGACTATAAGCTCATAAGAGCCTAATCCTATATTTATCCTATGAACAGCAGTTCAGTATTCTCTAATTCAGTGTTTGTCATGAGTTTATAGAACATAACTACTGTGGTTAACAAGAATTGAGTCTATTTATCTATCTCTCATCTAACAGAAAATATGCAAAAGATTTGAATGCATACTTCACAAAAGAAGATATACAAATATCCAATGATCACATAAAAAATTGTCCAACATCATTAACTGTTGGGGAAATGCAAATTAAACCCTCAAAGGGCTACCACTATGTACCCACAAGAATGGCTAAAATTTTAAAAGATTGATAATAGCAAGTGTTACTGAGGATGTGGAGAAACTGGAACTCTCATACATTTTTGGTGGGAATGTAAAATGGTACTACCATTTCAGAAACCATTTTGATGATTTCCTATAAACCTAAGCTTCATTGACCATTTGACTTGGCTATTCTACAACTGGATGTACCCACATGAAGATTTTTATGTGAATGTTCCTAGCAGCTTTAGTCATAATAACTAAAACTGAACCAAGCCAAATGTTGGCAGATGGATGAATAAATAAACACATATTCATACAATGGGTAACTGGGGGAAAAACAGCAATTAGAAGAAATAAACTGCTGAAGAACTCAAGAACACGAATGAATTTCATGCACATCATGCTGAACAAAAGAATGCAGGCACCGTGTACACTGTGTATGAGCATACTGTGTAAGATTGTATTTACATAAAACGCTAGAAATGACAAATCTAATCCATAGTGAAGAAAGTAGATTAGTGGTTGCCTGGGACTGAGGGGTGAGGGTGGTGGGGCTTGACTGGGAAAGGGACCTGGAACTGTCTTATGTGAGGGAAATGTTCTTTCTTTTGATTGTCGTGGTTGTTACATGAGTGCATGTATGTGGAAAACTTATTGAATGTGTTTGGAAAATGGTTGCCTTTTATTAAATGCAAATTGTGCTCCAATAAGATTTATTTATTTATTTATTTATTATTTTTTGAGACAGAGTCTGGCTCTGTCTCCCAGGCTGGAGTGATTGCAACCTCACAGGTTCAAGCAATTCTCCTGCCTCAGTCTCCCGAGTAGCTGGGACTACAGGCATGCGCATTACCATGCCTGGCTAATTTTTGTATTTTTAGTAGAGATGAGGCTTCACCATGTTGGCCAGGCTGGTCTTGAACTCCTGGCCTCAGGTTATCCACCTGCCTTGGCCTCCCAAAGTGCTGGGATTACAGGGTAAGCCACTGCGTCCAGCCCCAGTAAGGTTGTTTTTAAAATATAAGTTATTAAATCAAGATTACCAGAAATCCCAGGAATGCCTTTAATATAAAACAGAGAGCTCAAAACAAACAAAAAGTGAGTTTAAGGGAGAAGAAAACATCCGTACAATTATTAATATCCTAGGAGGGGAAAAAAAGAAAAGCTAACAGATCCATGAAGCAAAGAAGGATGACTTTGAAAAGGAAAATAAGAGCACCGAAGAAAGCTCTTAGAAATAAGTTTTAAACAATTAACAATAAAAATTAGAAACTCAGTAGAAAGATAGAAAGACAAATTTGAGGAAGTTCTCAGAAAGTAGAGCAAAATGACAAAGAGATAGAAGACAGTAAAATAAAGAAGCTTGGAGAACCAGTTCAGTACACTGGATACACAAATAATAAAAAGCCCTAAACAGGACAGAGAAAAATCGGAGGAAATCATGGAAGAAACAGCAGCTCTGTAAGCTTAAATGCAAATGGAGCTATGCATCCTACATTTTAAAAAGAAATTATTTTTAACCCCAATTCTACTCCCAGCTTAACTATTAATCAAGGGTGAAGGTAGAAGAAAACATTGTCCAACACTAGCAGCCTAAAACCCAGCCTCCTCAACTCTCATTAAACAGTTTCCTAGTAGGTCAATGGAGCACGCGTTCCCAAAGGAGCGGGCTAACAGGAGCAAGAGCTGTGCGCACAGCAGGAAAGGGGAGCGGGGCACGGGGGGAGGAGGGTCACCTTAGGAAGATGACGCAGGGACCACTGGCCCCAGGCGATAAGGGCACCCAGTGTGGATGGGAAGGCTCTGGGAGAGAACCTCTAGGAGGAGGAAGCTGGTGGAATACGTGATGTGTCTGACGATCCTGAGGGAGACTTAGAAAATTGTCACCACCTAGGAGTTTGGACCAGCCTAGGTGACATAGAGAGATCCCATCTCTACGAAGAAAAAAATCAGCCAGGCGTGGTGGTGCACCTCTGTAGTCCCAGCTACTCAGGAGGCTGAGGTGGGAGGATAGCTTGAGCCTGGGAAATTGAGGCTACAGTGAGCTGTGATCAAGCTATTGCACTCCAGCTTGGACAACAGAGCGAGACCGTCTTAAAAAAAAGATTGTCACCAGATTTGAGTTGAATTAATGATAAGTAAATAGAAGAAAATAAGCCCCTTCTCTTGAAAAACAAACAAAAAACAAACCCAAACCGCAGGTAATTATTAGCTCCATGGGATACAAAAGAAAGGGGAAGCAGTTCTGGTGCACTGCATGACTTATCTCTGAATAGCATGACAGAGCTTAATACAGTGCTGCAAATGGTGAATTCTGACCTGCACAAGATTACCATGCAGCCACACAGGAGGGTGGCGGGAGGGGAACTGAATGCTGGAGGTGGCGGATGGAGAAGGACAGGAGCTCAATTCTCATCATCCAAAGTGAGGAGTCTGTGAATGTACTTGTTTTTCTTTTCTCCTTTTTGTGGAGAACAGGGTCTGGCTACGTTGTCCACGCAGGTCTGCTGTGCTCAAGCAATCCTCCTGTCTTTGCCTCCCTAAGTGCTGGGATTACACGTGTGAACCACCACACCCAGCAGGAAAACCTAAATCTAAAAACCCAGGAAGCCTAACACAGACTTGTTATTTACATGATTAGCGAGAGAGGTGGAAGTGGCTGCCTCTCTGCCTCTGGGGAAAGAGGAGGGTGCAGGAGGGCAGGAGTCCAGGGCAGTGTTGGGCGTTTTTATGAACTATTTGAGCCTTCAAACCATGTTCACATCTACGCTTGGTAGAAATAAAAATGTAAAGATTACTAACACAAGCGAAGAGAGCACATTGGAGGCAGAGAAATGGGCAGAGCCTCGGGCTGGCTCTTTCAAGGAGTCAGGCTGGGCAGGGGAGAAGAGGGGTGGGATTGGTGGTTTTCTTGGGTCTGGTGTGATTCGGGTGTTGTGAGTTTTTCATATTTTCATTTTTGCTGATGTGTTCATCTGGTTTTGGTTGTGGTGTTGGTGGTGTTGTCTTGAAGGATGCAGAGATTGGACCAGATGCTGTGGGGGCGACCTCGCCGGGAGCAGAACAGCCGCTGACGACGGGAGGCAGCTGTTGGAAGGAGGCCTGACGTCGGGCAGTGGGGGGTGGATGTGACCCAGAGGATGGAGGTGGGTTTGTAGAGGGGGAGGGATGGGCAGGAAGAAGGGGCCCAGGAAGAGTCCCTTCCTGTAATAGGGAAGCCTTTTTTTTTTTTTTAATTACAAAATTTCTATTTTTAAAAGTAGGAGGTGAAGTTACTCCCTATGCCAAAGGGAGAGACCAATAGGGGCTTGAGGCGTGAGTGAGTTCTGCAGGACGATTCAGTCTCTGGCTGAGGCCCTGTGGGGTGGGAGGCAAGGATGTGTGGATTCTGTGAAGCCACGGTCTGTTCTCAGCACCCCGGGTAGGAGGGCAGGAAGGGAGAGAACTGTCTCCATGCCTTGGGGACGAAGGAAGGTTCCCGGCGATCACCATCTGAGCAGGCGGCCAGAGCACGGCTTTGCACCTCCCATGGTTCTGCATGCAGATGCGGAGGCCCAGCAAAGGCCGCAAACCAGAGCCATGGCACCAGTGTGCTGGTGCCCAAGACTGTCATCTATACCTGTCCCTTACACCTCTCTCTGTCCCCAACCACTCACCACAGACCTCGGATGGCTTCTGCAACCATGCCTGTTTTCTCACAGCTGTCTTGGAAATAACTCGACTGGAGCTTGCTTGAGTCTGCTGGGGCTTCCTTACAGCTCCTCATGGACTGGGTGAAGGGGCTGCTCCTGTGGGTTTGTCCTCTCACCCCGGCAGGAAGCACATGCTCAGCAGACAGAAGATTTGGAGAAGGAAGGGGTGAGCAGACCTGAACAGCTGGCCTCTTCCCAAACCTGGACCCTCTGCTTGGACCAGGCCACTGTCAGGGCCAGGGAACCTGCTTGTCTGGAGTGGGAAATGCTGGAATTCCATTCCCCTGAAACAACACAGAGTGTAAAACAGGACCAGGCAACTGTCTTCTTCACAAAAGTCTCATCCGAGTCCTGTTAGGTCAAAAGATTAGCACCATTCCTGTTTGGGGTGTATAATAATCACGTTTTTTTTCCCGTTTTTGGCCATAGGATCTTGCTCTGTTGCCCAGGCTGGAGTGCAGTGGCCCAATCATAGCTCACTGCAGTCTTGACCTCCTGGGCTCAGGTGATCCTCCCACCTCAGCCTCCTGAATAGTTGGAACCACAGGTGCACACCACCATGCTCTGATACTTTTAAAATTTTTTTTGTAGAAACAGGCTCTCCCTGTGTTGCCCAGGCTGGTCGCAAACTCCTGGCCTCAAGCAAACGTCCCACCAAAGTACTGGGATTACAGGCATGAGCCACTGCACCCTACCTGTAAGTTTTACTGTAAAACATTAGTTTTTTGGCGGGGCGTGGTGGCTCACGCCTGTAATCCCAGCACTTTGGGAGGTTGAAAAGGGCAGATCACGAGGTCAGGAGTTCCAGACCACCGTGACCAACATGGCAAAACCCCGTTTCTACTAAAAAAAAAAAAAAAATTAGCCGGGTGTGGTGGTGTGTGCCTATAATCCTAGCTGCTGGGGAGGCTGAGGCAGGAGAATCCCTGGAACCCCAGAGGCAGAGGCTGCAGTGAGCCTAGATTGTGCCACTGCACTCCAGCTGCCTAGGTGACAGAAGGAGACTCCGTCTCAAAAAACAAACGAACAAAACAAAAAAACGTTATTTTTTGCTTTCCAAATCCCCAGATACTCCCCATTCTGGTGTGCGATGCCCCATCAGGAACACCTTCTTTGTGGATTTTCAAGGGTCTCTGGCCAAAGTGCAGGGGTCTTTGGGAACAGTAGCCCTGTTAAGCCTCAGAGGGAAGCTGGGACAGCAGAGATCATACATCCAGCGCAGTCTGCATATGGGGCTAGGTGGGAAGTGCTCAAGGGAAGACAGACTCACAGGGAGGCAGGGAATGTCAAGATGCAGGAGTCTATGCCATGCCTCTGCCTGGCTCCATCTGTATGTGGTGTTAGCTGGGCATGGTTCAGCCTCAGAGAATCTGCTTCCTCATCTGCACAGTGGAAATGATCATAGCATCTCCCTAGGAGGATTGTCTCGAGGTAACAGTGGAGCGTGCATGTGGAGCTCTTAGTTCCGGTCACATGGAGAATGCACGCTGGCTGCTGTGGGGCCTTGTGTTTGATACAGGAGGTAACGACATTCAGCAGATGGAGCTGGTGGGATGGGTCCTTAGGCTGACCACGTGGCCAGCTTTCTCTGTCCCTCTGTAACCTCTCTCCACCCACCTTTCTGCCAAGTGAGGCCAGAAACCCTGCCCCTTCCAGTCCAGCAGGGCAGTGCCAGCTTCCGAGAGCGTACCCTGTGGGGACAGCCACAGGGCTGGGCGTCCTTCACCTGTCAGCACCGGAGCCAGAAAACTGCCCACCTCAGGAAGTGGGGTGAAGGGCAGGGCAGGCCCTATTGAGGCATCTGGCTTCCCAGGCCGGCTTGGCGGGGCTGGCTGTCTCGGTGCACATTCCTGTCATTGTTTGTCCGAGGTGGGGCGCAGGCTGAGATCGGAGGTTCCAATCCCAATTGTAGAAGTGAGTAGTCCATGAAAATATGCTGTCCTTCCACCTGCACTTCCCCTTCGGGCCACGGTCTTCTGGCTTGGGTGTCGGGGATGAGTCACAGGTGAGGCCCTCAGGGTCAGTTCTCTTCCTCTTCCCTTGGCCAGCACCTGTCCTGGGGCTGCATGGGGTCCCTCAGTCTTCCTAGCCTTTTGGGGATGGCTATGGATGAGCATCAGCAGAGACCCAGCCATGGTGTCTGGGAGGCAGTGGAGTCTTGGGAGTGGGGTCTGGAGGGTGGGCGCTTATAGGCTTAAGGGCAGCGGGTGGGGTGCGGGGAGCCAGGATGCCCAGGAGCAGGAGTGGGACAGGTGTAGAGCCCTGGGAGGAGGGGGCATGTGAGCTGGGCAGGGTTTAAGCCAGTAGATGACAGCCTCATCACCATCATCATGCCACCTAACATCCACGGTACAACACACCTGGACTGTGCTGGGTAATGTGTGTGTGAATGCGAGGGGCAGCCATGCCCCTCATTCCAGCTACTGGAGGAAGCATGTCCTGCACAATCCACAGGTGTTACCAGCTCTCACCCCAGAAAGTGGAGGCCAAGAGGCCAGACTCCCAGTGGGCAATAGACTTGAATGTTGCCATCAGCGAGCCTCCTGGGCTCTTTTTGCCCCCTTTCCATCTTTATCATGGGTTACTCATCGCTCTCCTCAGCCCCTGCCTCTTCTTCTGCCTCAATTCGAGAAGCGTTAAGGTACCCTCGCAGGGGAGGGAACCTGGGAGGCAAGGCCAAGGCCAGAGCTGACTTGTCTGGTGCCCTGGGCTGACTCTCACCCTCCTGGGGCCTGGGCTTTTCGTCTGTAAATTCCCAGGCTTCTCCCAGTAGTACTGTGCTGGTGGCTGAGGCTGTTCTGACTTGGCTGCACATGCCCGGGGCCGAGGGAGCAGAGAGGCCCACCCAGTGACTGTGACCCTCTCATGCCCTCTGGGAGCTCCTCCCTCAGTGCCAGGAGCTGTGGCAGGAATGGCCTCTCCCCGAAGCACTGGAGCTTGGTTTCCTAAGTGGTACTATTTTAAACTCTGTTATGACTGATGAAATGTTCGGTTCTATGGGAAAAAGCAAAAGTACCAGTGCAAGTTTATGATAAAATGCAAAGAACATGGCATTCTGTCTTTAATGAATAAGCACAATGTGAAGCCATCATCTGTCCAGGCTGGAAATTTCAGGATCATTCTAGACTTTCCTTTTCTTCATTCCCACAATGATAACAGTGACCGATACTTCCTGAGATGTCCTTGGTCCCAGGGGCTTATCTGAACTGAGTCCTCAAATACTCCCAGCAGCCTGTGAGGTGGAATTAATATTCCCATTCTGCAGACAGGAAGCTGAGGCTGAGAGGGGCCACACACTTCGGCTGGTTCAGGCCACACCCTTGGCCACCTTCCTTCGGCTGCTCCCAGTTCACCAAAGTTGGGCCGAGACTCTCCCATCTCCCTGGTCTAGCCTGCCGGCCCACACCCACAGCGTTTCTTGGCTGGATGGCTGTCACTGCCCAGCAGATAGCCCCATAGGGATTGCCCCCTGGGTGAAAGCCAAGCTCAGCTTTTTCTGCAGGAGCAGCCCAGGCCCTTGTAACCTTCGACACACACCTGGCCCAGATCAGCCTTGCCCTGCCCAGGGAAGCCCTTTCTGACTTCTTTGTATGGCAAAATCTCCCTCATTTCAGACAACCCTGCCTGGCAGGTTGGGCTCCTGGCTGGGTTTTCCTGACACTCAAGTGCCATTTGGAGTTTTCAGTATTGGTGAAGTCAGTATTGTGGGTATGAAAGACTTCTTCATGTCTGTGCCCCCTGCTCCCAGAGGGACAGGGAGGCTGTCATAGTGAGACATGAAGCATGATGGTTAGCCTCAAGGGCCCAGGAGCCACTCTGCTGGAACCAGGATCCACGCCTACTTGCTGTGTGACCTTGGGTAAGTCACTTAACCTCTCTGTGCCTCAGAGTCCCCATCTAAATTGTATCTACCACATAAGGTTGTCACAGGATTAAGTGAAGAAGTAAAGCACTTCAAGCAGCACCTGGCACCCAGTGGCGCTGGCAAGTCATCTCACACCACATGTGCTGGGTGCCTGCCTCTGGCTGAAGGAAGTCCTGGCAGCTGAGCATGCTGTGTGGATCCAGCCTCTCTGGGTACCATCTAGAGAGCCTGGCAGTGTGATGATCTCGTTACCTGTGACGGAAGAGAGCAGCCACAGCTAGGAACCCCTGTGTCTGCCCCAGCGCCCCAGATCTTAGAAGCTGCTGTCACTGGGAACGATGCAGACAGAACAAAGGCCCCTGAATCGTGTGGAGTGGGAAAAATCACTTCAAATCTGTTTTTTCAAATCGCGTTTTTTTAAATGCCCTGGGCGGGTGCCCACGTGTGCAGGGACACTCAGCCTGTCCAGAGGCGCTTTGTCTCTTTGAAAGGCCCTATTGTGACCCCACACCGGCCCCAATTGATTCCCAGAACAACAGGCCCTTGTGTGGGCCTCGAAGGCAGGCTCGCTCCAACCCACGGCTGGCCGTGCAAACCCTTTGCTGTCTCTTTAAGGTCAGTGTAAAACAGCCTTCAATCCTCCATTTCGGCTTCTTTGCTGCAAAAATAGTCCTACAACCTGTGGGGGCGGAGGGTACGAGATGCTGTTTAGAATTCAGCTCTCAAATGTTGATGAAGCCCGGCTCCTGTAAACCGTGTCTTCTTCAGAAGGGCAGATTGATGGAGATCTATCGTGTGCAGAATGAGGGGCAGGAGCTTGGCTCCCTGGGACACCTCCCAGGCCACCCTACCCTGCACAGGGAAGGCCATCAGGAGGGTACCCCCTGGAATCCCCCTGAAGCAAGGTGCCACAGCCTGGAAGTCACAGGCCATAGCCTCCAAAATGTCCTGGTTGGATTTGGCTTGTAGCTGCCTTTTGCTGATTGCTCTCTGGTGACGTGCACTCTCCCTACGTGTCCATAACAAATCATAAGCCCTGTGGAGCTGCCCAAGGGCCATGGAAGACAGGAGGGAGTGCACTGATGAAATCACTGTCCAGTCAAAGCCACACCGGAGCGCTCCCAGCCACTGTCCCAAAGCCCTGGTCGAACCCCACTCAGAAGTCCCCTTTCATCTGGCATCTGTTCACAAGATCTCGTCTCACTGTCATTTCCTAAGAGGCCAGAGGACAGATACGCATGAGCTCAGGTCAGCTAGAGCAGCCCTAGGGCACTGGGCCTGCTCACTCATGCGGCCGTGTTTACTGAGCGCTGGACCCATGCCCTCCTGGCACCTGGCCGGGTACTAGTGTTCCTGGGTTCACGGAGAGCACACAAACCACAGGGACAATCAGGGGAGGAGGAGGGGGCCCTTAGCAGTGACCCACGAGGCCCAGTTGGTCCAAACTCCCCAGTCCTCTTCTCTGTTGGGCCCAAGACTTGATAGGGATGACAGTGGGGTGACTGACTATGGTTTGGCCTATTCTGTAAGCTTTGGCTCTTGGTCACATCATAGACATTGGCTTCTTCCTAATCCTTTCTCAGGCTTGTGGACAGATTTAGCTGTTTATTCTGTGAGCATAAAAATACCCTGTTCCTCACCTTTGCAAAGTATCAGCTGGACTGGGCTAGGCTTTGACTGTGTGGGGCTGCAAAGTAGACCTGGTAGTTACCTGAGCTGGTGCGGCTGTGGCTACAGTTCTGCGCAGCCAGATCCTTTCCAGAAGACAGCTGAGGCCAGGGCCTGGCCATGGCTGTGGCTGTGGCTTGCTGTAGGCCCTGGTGGTGATCCGGGGCTGTCTTAAGTGCCTGGCTTCACTCTCTGAAGGTCCCTGCCTACTGGCATCATGGCACCACTAAATCTTACTGCCACTTCCTGGGAGGCAGGAGGACAGCCCCGTGTGAGGACAGGTCTGGGCACCTTGAGGTCATATCAGGCCCAGGGCTCCAGGGCCAGAGGGAGGCCGCCCTCAATCTAGCTGCACTTCTCACCACCTGCACCAGCCTCAGTTTCCTCATCTGTAGGATGACATGGCCACTGGAAAAGTGACAAAGGCTATATATGGAAGGTGCTGACACAGTGCCTGGCACAAGGCAAGAACCCCAAAATGGCCGGGAAGATGGTTACACAGGGGTGAATTTGGGTCTTCTGGGCAGTTATATTTGATCCAAGTAAGGGTCACCAAGCAGGCAGTCTCTGAGTGCCTTAGGTGGCACCAGGCTCTGCCCTAGAGGAATTCCCCTCTTGTATAAGACCCAGAGGTAGAGAGGTGAGGCGTGCCAGACAGAAGCCTTCGGCTTTGGGGGCTAGACACATCCTCCCAATGGTCCCGGCACATAGAGAGTGCTCAGCTGGTGCCCCTGCTCTGCAGCCTGCTTCACCTAGAAGGCTTATTTAATGTCCTCATTTGCAGCCCTTCCTACCCAGGCACCGTGGGCTCCCAGGGGAGCAGCGCCCATGGCTGGCAGGGCTGCTGCCAGCACGCATGTGTACCTGCAAGTATGAAACAGCCGGAAATGGACAGAGCTGGGCACAGAGTTGCCGGAGCAAAGAAATCTGAGAGGGGGTGGGGGTGGGGGCAGTGGGCAAGGGGGAAGAGCAAGACCAGGAGGCGGCATTTTTTTGAGGCTGGAAATGAAACCTTGCCCATTCAATTCACATCCAAGTCAAATGTGAAATGAAACTGCAAATTTAAAACATGCCCAGGGATAGAAGGAATAAGAAGGTGGTGCCAGAGAACCATCTGCAAAGCCTTTGGTTAAAGAGAAAATAGAGAAAGAGTGTATGAAAAGTTTTTAAAAAGAGAATGATTAAAATGTCAAAACACTGAGAAGCCCTTGGGAAACTAAGCCTTCCATTTCTTCTTTTTTTGATGAGAGTAAGAAGTGAGTTTCATCAACACGATGTTGCTGGCTTCCTGTAATGCAACTGGACAGTTTTGTTGAAAAATGAGGCTTTCCTCCATCAACACTTGATGCAAGTTTTGTTAAACATGTAACAAACTTCCTATTACTTTTCATTTGTAGTTTAGTTTTTTAAGGTGAATCTCCAATCAAACCTTTTGTTCATGATGACAATGAAATGTTGGCTGTTTGAAGTGGACTTGCTAAAAGTGGCTGGTTTCTGGTACCAGTTATCCTGGGTTAACAAAGGACCTCCTGAATAGACCAATCTAGTTGTAGAATCTCCAAGTTGAAGAGGAGTAAAATGTCAACTAAACTCACCACTTGAGGCTTGAATTTTATTTTATTTTATTGTTTTATTTTATTTTAGAGACAGGGTCTTGCTCTGCTGCCCAGGCTGGAGTGCAGCAACACCATCACAGCTCACTGCAACCTCAAACTCCTGGGCCCAGTTGATGCTCCCACCTCAGCCTCCTGAGTAGCTGGGAGCACAGGTACCTGACACTGTTCCTAGCCTGAAGCTTGAATCTTTGCCTCCACGGCTGCCAGCAAGAGGTCATAGACGCTCTGCCACACACCTCCATAGCGGGAAGCTCATAGGTCTTGGAGCAGCTGTCCCAGGGTCCCATCACTGGAATGGCGTTAATTCCTGGGAGCCATGGGATAAAGGAGCATTTCATAACAGAGCTGGGCTTTCCAGATTCCTAACTCAGTGCCTTCTTCCTAATCATCCCACCTCCTTTCAACCCAGATATCTCAGACCTGAAACATGGCATTCTCCCTCTTGTCACTGTACTTCCTTTCACTCCGTAATTTCCCTTCCTTTCTCTCCTATGGAGTGGTCTAAGGAAATTCTAAAATAATGCATGATCCACGTAATTGGAACAGAACAGACTACCCAGAACATTCTGATGAGTTTCACAGTGAATGAATGGAAACTTCTGCACTGTGTTTTCTTTTGGTGGAAGGAGGTTCTAGTGGGGCCCAGACCACTGTGTCTTGTAGGAAAGAGAAGGGGCCCTGGGCTGGCACTTAGCCAGTTTCCAGAGAGAGGGGCAGCCATCTGGGCAGGTAGCTGAGAAGGTGGGCTCCCCAGAGTGCAGTGGCTGGGCACACACAGTGTTATCTGAGCTGCCACCTGATGCTGTCTCTTGAGATTCAGGTTAAGTCAAAGGATTCCTCAGAAAGAAAGCTGAAATGATGGCATTCCTGATGCTGGGGAATTCAATCCAAACCCAAAAAACACCCAACAAATGTATTGAACATAAAGACACTTTATAAAGTATTTTAAAGGGTTATCATCTTCCACCATGGATATTTGGAAAGATCTGTTGAGTGAGTTTTAGTCCCCATGACATGCAGACATCCATGAAGACTTAAAACATGTCACAAGATGGGGCACTCAGGAGAGCCTGTGGAAAATTCCAGATAGCCCTTCTCAAGAGTTGGTCCAGGGGTCAGCAGGGGATCTTTGTTTCCTTCTTAGGTCATGGTCCCCACTTCCCACCCCTGAGCAAGAAGGTCCCCTTTCCCAAACAGGAGGTGACCTAGCAGACAGCGCAGTAGTCGGAGGTTAGACACAGCAAGCTCCCAACCCGGACTCGAAGGCACACGGGAGAGTCAACACAGCACCCACAAGCAACAGGGCAGGGTTTTTTTTTTTGGGGGGGGGTTGTTTTCTTTTTTCCACCATCAAGGGCATTTCTGTTTTCTAGAAAGTTATGCTGGAAGGTGAGGTGACCAGTTAACACCATCTGGGTTTTCAGCTCAAGTTCTGCTGCGGCTTTATGAAGACTTCCACCTGATTAAAGAGAACACCGCATGGACCACGTAGAGCAGCGTGGCTACGTAGGAGAACACCTGGAACCAAGAGAAATGGCCGTTAATGGGCTTGCTCGGGGAGGACGAGGCACAGAGTCTGCACTGCATCCAGCCCCACATGGCGCAGGGTTACCAGACCCAGATAGCATGAGCTGCCATTGCTTCTCATCCCTCACGCAGAGGACACCCTCCCTGCTGAGCCCAAGTGTGCACCAAATCCTCTCAGTACGGAGCACCTATGGGCTCCTGGACATGGTGTGCAAGGTAAGACTCTCCACTATCACCCACCGTCACACTGGACTCAGCTTGAGGTATCAGCTGACTTGAGATGGAGTCCCCAAAGCCCCCTCCAGTGAAAGCATCTCAGGCAGGTAACTCTCCAGGGACAGCTTCCTTCCCCACACCAGTGAGACCAGCGCCCACCAGCTGTGGTCCTGGTAGCTCGGTTGGGAGATTGTAAAGACCTGGGTTTGCTGGCCCTGGTGAAAGTCTCCATGCTGCTTGGATATCCTTGCCCTCTCAGAACTGTGTTTTAGGGTTCTTAATATCACAGGTGTGGCCAAGGGAGCCAGGCTTCATAGGAAATGAGGGACAGGAATTTTGAGCTTTTGTTGAAAGAAGGGGGCTTACTGTTGGGACCACGCAGTCAGCCACTGTGGCCTTGGGAGGGATGGCCCTGCTTGCCGGGGACTTGCTGTGTCCTCCTGGGCACCGTCAGCTCCCATCACCCTACTCCCTAAATACTTGCCTGCCGCCAAGTCCAATCTCTGCACCTGATTTTGTGACCTTGAGTGGGGGTCAAGAGTTTCCAGCTCAGGCACAACATCCATTTAGGGTGGCTACGCTTCTGTGACTCCTGAAAATGCCCATCAACCCCAGCCCTTATGGTGCCTGCCCTCCTGCCCCCATGCCTGGGCAAGCACTTTCTCTCATGGCCTGGAGGTGGTGAGTAAGCCAAATTATTGAATAACACATTTACGAGAATGTATCCAGGGAGGAGCAGTCACACACCAGAGGCAGCCCTCCAAAAATGTGGGCATTCCAGACCAATGGGAGCCTTTGGAAGAAGCACCTTGGAAGTCCCCAACAGGTAGAGCAGTGGAAACTCATTTTTCAAGTAGGACCAAGAAATGGCCCACTGGGAAAACATAGAGCTGGGCATGAATGGACATGTTTTGGCTTCAGAAAGCCCTCTCCCTAAACTGCAGCCATAATTGCCCACCATAGTTATAATCGAGAAGCCTCCAGATTTCTCCAGAAATCTCCATCTCACCCCCATCTCGCCCCAATCAGCTTCCACTGGTCCCCAGGGTCTCTTTAGGAAAGCATCTCTGCCACCCACGAAGGAGAGAGGGAGGAGCTCAGCTTGGGACAGACCCTAATTAGTAGCCACAGAGTGGATGTGAGGCAGGCTGGCTGCCTCCAAAACCAGGTTTTGTGAGAGAGGGTGTGAGGTGCCTCCCTGTACCCGAGTATCCCCTGGACTGGGCATGCTGTGGCTTGGTGGGGGGGGGGTCTGGGGTTGAATCCTGAGTAATGAACTTCTTTCTTCCCCACGAACAGATGCAGTTGATACCGTGGGTAGAAAGGCGTGACTTTACATCCAACACCGTGCAGATACCCCCTTGGTGGTTTTGTTCGGGCGCATCTGCCAGCTGAGAACACTCCGGTTCTCATTTCTAATGGTTCTGTCTTCATGAGCATATTTGTGTCTATCCAACTCAACTAAAAAAATGGGGAGATGGTCAGTTGTGGGTTGGATAAATAGCTGTTGGTCTATTCCTACAAGGGAGTACAATATAGTAATGAGAACAAACAAGCCACATGTACACCCAGCCACGTGCATGAATCTCACAAACACAAGGTGAGAGAAAGAAGCCACACATGAGCACCCACTGTGTGATTACACTTACATGAAGTTCAAAGGCAGGCACAGCTGAACGGGGTGCTAGAAATCAGAATTGGGTGGTGGTGGGAGTGCACAACGATGGGGACAGGATTTGAGGGGATTTCTGGGAGTGGTTTATCAGGCCCTATTTCTTAATCCAGATGCCCACTCCACAGGGGAATTCACTTTATGAAAGTTCATCAAGCTGTGCGCTGGCAACTGCACACCTCTCTGGCTGTGTGCTGCATTTTGATAAAAGGTAAGAGAGAAAAATCAGAAGGCAGTAGAGCTTAGTGGTTCTCAACTAGTGACCTGTCCAGTGGGAAGGGGCATTCATTCATTCCCCTGTCTGGGTTTTTTTTCCATCAAGTGCTGACCCACTAACCACATACCATCTACATTTCACAACCCTTGTCCACAACAATTTTATGGAAATTGTTGTCAGACACTTTGCTGATGTTTGTTAAAAGAGAACGCTTAGTTGGGATGGGGGAGGTATGAGGCAGTCTTGGGAGAGGGAGATGAGACAGAACTGTGTGAAGAATGACGGAGGGTGGGTCACCAGCCTCTTGGGGAAAGGAGATCCGTCAAGATGTCACCTCGCTGTGCTGCTGCTTGGAAACCAGCCATGTTGGGAGATGGGCCAACACGGGAAATGTTTCCACACCGTGAGGCCCCTGGGAGATGCCAGGATCCTGAGGGGGCCCTCTTTAGGGGAGCAGTTGTAAGCTGGGAGCTTAAGGGCAGTGTGTGGCTTCCCCAGGCAGGGAACTGTGCAGAGGGACCACCAGGTGAGGCTTTGAGGGACTTTCCTCTGAAGAGTTACCTCACCAACCTCATTCCCAAGGCCCAGCTGTGCCCATCTGTGGGTTTTCTCTCAGCCTCCGTCCTACACTTTCCAAAAAGAGGGGATGACACGGTTTTGGCCACCGGAGCTGATATCTCAGGATCTATCACCACATTCTACCTTGGGATTTGCATAATTCATAGGTCAAGTTCTAGAGATCTGAAGGGTGCTATTTTGGAAACGTCTTACTTTTTAACAATAACCCGTGGTTAGAAGCATGCTTTATATTATAGACTGGTGCAAGGGCACACATGCACAACTCGGAAAAGCACTTGATGAAACAATATATTCTGTTACCCTGTCATTCTGATCCAGTCCATTAAAAAGAAAATCCACCTGGCTTCAGCGTCCCCACCCCTGGCTAGATGCTTCAATGGATGGTCACTCAGAGAGAGTCAGGAGACTCATGTGGCCAGACTCACAGCCCTGAACTGGTGTTGAGAGTGTGAGGACTAGGCCCCCAGCCTCGATGCCGGGCCCCACGATGACTGGCGATCTTGGGCCAGTCACCCACACTCTCTGGCCCCAGTTCTCCCTCTGTGAGATTGGCATCATGACCTTGGGTTGTAGGGTTGCTGTGGATGTTAAATCAGATTGTTCACGAAGCACTTGGACAGGGCGCTGGGCGGCCGTCATCCCTTCACACACCTGCCTTCTGCAAAGCCCACCCAGGCCTGGGACATGCAGCCCTGACAGGAAGAATAAGCGGAGTCTTGGGCATGACACTCCCCTTCTCGGAGGCTTTCCTGCTTCAAGGATGAGGGGATGGTTTGACCTCACGGAAAAATTAGTGAGCTGAAAACAGACGGAGGGCCTCGGCAGCCTCTGCACACCCCCTGCCAGCCGCCCAGCTGCCTGCGTGAACACAGCCCCAGACGCCCGGACTCACCACGGCAGCGATGTTTTCGTGGTAGTGCCTGTAGATGAAGCCTTCTTGAATCGTGATGGCGGCCAGGGCCTCCAGGACCGAGGCGCTGAGGTAAAAGAGGGCAGCGGTGCAGTGGTAGGCTGCGTCCTGTGGGGCAGACAGGGTGTCAGAGGGATGGGGAGAGAGAGACAGGGCCCAGATGCAGAGCTGAGGTCCCCTCCACCCCTGCCCCTAGCCTCTCCTCCCACTTTCTTTGAATTCCACCCCTCCCAGCCTCCTCATGGAAGTCCTGTGCCTGCCTTGCTGCACTGAGTCACACTTCACTGCTTGGGGTCAGAGCAAGCACTTCCCCGGGGATGGGACACTGGTCTCCCCTGAGGAAGGGTCAAGGGAGAGGTGGAGTAGGGGCCAGCAACTTGGGATGCCCCAGGGAGAAGCTGGTCCTGGGTCTGAGACGTGTCATGCATGGCCACAGTTCAGCTTGGGTGTGGCCTCACTGGCCAGTGCAGGGCGAGGGCGGCCCACACTGTTTCTATTGTGTTTTTTGTTTTGTTTTGTTTCATTGTTTATTTTTGGTTCCTGGTATATTTAAAAGCATTAAAGGGCTGGGTGTGTGACTGTAATCCTAGAGCTTTGAGAGGTCAAGGCAGGAGGATCTGTTGAGGCCAGGATTTGAGACCAGTCTGGAAAACATACTGAGATCCCCATTTCTACACAAAACAGTAAATCTTAGCTGGACACAGTGGCACATGCCTGTAGTCCCAGCTACTCAGGAGGCTGTGGCAGGAGGATCACTTGAGCCTGGGAGGTTGAGGCTGCAGTGAGATGAGATTGCACCACTGCACTCCAGCCTGGGCGACAGAACGAGACCCCCAACTCAAAATAAAGAAATAAATGAAAGTGAAAATGTACTAAAACAGGGTTTTGTGTAGTTATGATTTGGAAAGAGGCTTGGCCAAATGGCTTCCACCACCTCTACAGTAGGGAAGGGCAGTATCCCACATATAAAAGTTACCTTTTCACAGGCCTCAAAGCAGGATTTACATAGAATAACCACCGCAGACCATTTCTGTTTCCCAGTGTTCTCTGACAGCCCTGCTTGGGAGTCAGTGGCTGAGGACCCAGACAGTAAGCATGGCCTGACCCCACCAGCCAAGGCCAGTTTCCAGCCTGCGTCAGCCTCCGGGGCCCTGCTCCCCTGAGATGAAAACAGCCCTCCCGGGTGATGGGAGGGGCGGCAGTCACCTGGTGGATGCAGGTGGTGTGGTGGCTGGGCAGCTGGTTATCTGTGGAAAGGCAGTTACGCAGGAGAACACAGAACAGGTCCAGTGAGGGTTGGCCGCACAGACCTTGCCTCTGCCCCTGACTCTCCTGATTCTGCTGTCGGGAGCCCTGGGCAGGCTCAGCCTTGGAACATGGTGGGGTGACATCTATGGGGAAGTCTCACCTGGCACTGGAAAAGCCAGCCCTACGGGGCCAGGGGCCAGTACTACCTGCTCCCACAGTAGCCCTGGGCGGGACTCACCAAGGTGACCCAGGAAGTCTCCCCACCGTGGGCTCCAATTATGTACAGGACGATCAAGGTGGTGGTGGCCACGAAGCAGAACACAGACACGAACATCACCCAGCCCTGGATCAGGGGCCAGGGCACTAGGGAGGAGGCCACCAGGATCCACACCAGGCCCCCGAAGACCTGCAGGGGAGGAGCGGAGTGAGTGTTGGCCCAGAGGAAAGCCCCAGCCTGGGAACAGGCCCTGACCAGCAGTCACATGGGGTGACTGGGGTGCAGAAACACAGAAAGAGGGCAAAGAGAACAGGGCAGGCATTCTCTTCCTCATCAGGAATGCAGCTTTAGTCCCCCCAAAGGAAGGCACTGGGCTGGATCTCATTCCCAATCCCCTGCACACTTGCTTTGATTAACTTTAAAAAAAATTTTTTTTTCTTGAGACAGTCTTGCTCTGTCGCCCAGGAGTGAGTACAGTGGCATAATCTGGGCTCACTGAAACCTCTGCCTCCTGTGTTCAAGCAATTCTCATGCATCAACTCCCTGAGTAGCTAGGACTACAGGCATGTGCCATCACACCTGACTAATTTTTCTATTTTTAGTAGAGATGGGGTTTCACCATGTTGGCTAGGCTGGTTTTGAACTCCTGACCTCGGGTGATCCACCTGCCTCCACCTCCCAAAGTGCTGGGATTACAGTTGTGAGCCACTGCACCTGGCCTGATTCACTTTTTAAATACAGTTTAAATTTTTTATTTAACAAATATTTATATCAGACCTACATACCAGGCAGTATCCTAAGCACTTTATAAATAATAACTCAGTGATTCTTACAACAACCCTATGAGTAATGCTGACCCGTTCGCCAGATAAGGAAACTGAGGTAGGTGGAAGTTAAGTAACTCATCATTCTGAGAAAGGATTTATGTCATTCAGTATTGTCATGAGAAGGGCTGCTCTTCTGAGATTCTGGCCTTTCTACTTGCTTTGATATTAAAATGTCCTTTCTTTTATGCAACTGTAGTGACCAGCAGATCCTTTCCGTCTTTATTTGGCAAGACAAATTAGCCACACTGTCAGTAGTCACCCCCACCTCCTTTCTATCTCTCTCCCCTCCCTTTCCCTTCCCTCCCCCTACCCATCCCCTTTCCCCTCCCCTTCCCCCCCCCTGCTCCCCCTCCCTTCCCTTTTTTCCTCCTCCTCCTCCTTCTCCTCCTTCTTCTCTCTCTCTTTCTTTCTCTTACTTATTGTTTCTTTTTCTGGATTCAACCCCTTATATCCCCAAGTCCAGGAAGTGTTCTGACCACAGATTTGGAGTTGGAATAAAGAAACCCAGGTCAGCCTTGTCTCCTTGGACTGCCGAGGATGGGAGTGAGGGAAGTATAGCCTCGCGGTTATCCAGAATATATCCCAGTTGATGTCCCCAGGGTCAGTGAGCCCCATTTACTCAAAGAAGAGCAGACACGGGAGCCAGTAGTGCCCCTCAGCGGCCTAGCCCCGCTCCCGCTCCCCTCAGTGAGAATCAGCTCAGCCTCATCCACAGGTTCCCCACTCAGATGGGGAGGAATCTCTCTATGGAGATTCCTTTGCAGCCAAAAGTCTCCAAGGTACTACGGAGACATCTGGGGGACTGAGGATGGGGTTGCCCTCCGAGGCCTATGTCCCCTGTAGTGTGAATTCACACAGCACCTTGACCCTCCACCTCCCTGGACCTGCCATCCACCTGCTGGGTGAGAGATACTACTGTCTTCACAGGTGTTCTTTGAGCTGCTTGTCTGAGAAGCATCAGGAGAGAATTGCATTTGGGTAGAAAAATCAGTGCAATGAAGATTCTGGATTTATTAAAACCAAGTTTTCCCTAAGGAATCAGATGTGGGCATCTCTGACGAGAAAGCGTCCTCTGCTGATGGATCTTAGGTTGCCTGAAGACACATGGCAGGGCCGGAGGGATGCACTGTGCACCTTATAAAAATGGGAGCAAAATCAATTAAATAAAAATCCCCAGACCGCCATAGAATAAGATGTGTGTGTGGATTTCATCCACCATTGAGTTTAAGATCAAACAGATTATGCAGTCTTTTCCAAAGCGGGCACTGATGGAGGGACAGGAGTGAATCGGTGCAGGCGGGACTTGGATTCAGGAGGCATGCGAGGGTGGCGTGGAGAAATGGGAGGATCCATTGGACACATCCAGAGGGCAGAGGGTGGTCCTGGCCTGGGAATCCCTCCCCTAAGCACCCTTTGCCTGGTGGCCATGTGACCCTCCGAGGAGGACAAAACTAAGTTGCCTCCTTGTTCACATGCTCTCGGGGAGTCCTGCATGTCTTCTCTGTAGCACTCAGCACAAACACAGGGGTATTGGATTAGGGACAAAGTGGTGCTTCCCCTGACCAGGTGATAGTGGGCTTGAGGTCTGCCTTGCTCACAGCTGCCTCCCTGGAGGGGACCCGGAGAAGACCCATTCAGCCACGCATCAGTGTCCAAGTCAGCTAATGGGCCTTCAGTCTCCTGGTACCTGGGTATGGCTAAACTAGAGCCACTTATGAACCAAACCCCAAAGGAGCAGCTTGGGTTGCACATGGTAGGGAGGAGACTCCGTTATGGAATCCCAGTGGGACCCCATGGGCCAGAGGTGCTTATGGGTGACCAATGGGCATGCTATTGAGGAACACTCAATTTTACAGTGAGGGAATGATTCCCTGCACCTTTACTCTCTTTGTTTTTTCTGATGAAGGCAAGAAGGGCTCAGGGTGGAGCTGGGTGTCTGGAGTTCCCTTATAGTGCAGATAGGCAAAGGTGAACCGGATAATGACATTGTTTCTATGCTTATGATTGCAATGTCATCATTTGGGGAAAAATTAACTGTAAAATACATACGAGATGAATTAATGCACAGGTGGCACTTGGAAATGGCAAATCTGAGAAGGTAGCCCCCAGCTCCTATCTACAGAGTCATCTCTCTCCACTCCATTCTTCCCACATGGCTTGAGATGTGATATTTGAGGAATCAAGGGCAGGAAAAGTGAGGGGAAGTCAGTGCATGGAGGGCTGGCCACAGCCTCTGTGTGCACCTTGCTGACTGTAGCCACAGCATGGGCTCTGAGCTTCCAGCAGCTGCATGGAGAGCCTCGAGGTCAGGCTAGACTCTCTGCCCTCACTGTTCTGGTGAGTGCTTTTACCAACCCGATGAAGACTATTTTTCAGCTCCCTGGGAAACTCCATGCTCTCCACACTGGCATGCAGATTCCTGCAGTCTGTAATGGGACCCCTGTCCACAGTTGCCCATAGGACAAAGTCTACCATGGGCTCAGCCCCAGCCCCTGTCCCCTGACAGAGCTCAAAGCCCCATCCAAACTCCAGTGGCTTCACCTTGCAAGTGGGCCCTTTAAAAAAATCAGGCTGACTTTTTTCCTTTGCATGGTACATTCATGGCAGAAAGGGCACATTTCAAGCTCAGTGGATGCTGAAGCAGTTGTGAGGGCTTCGGAGGCTGAAGGCTGGGCAGCTGGGCACAGGTCAAAGAGTGGCAGAAGATGAGGCTTGAGGGAGGGTGAGGATCCAGCCCTGCTATATGCAAAGCTGAGATTTGGTGTGAACCCTGAGTCAAAGCTGGTTCCCGTCCTGCTCCACCTACTAAATGTACAGAGCAAACAGAATAAGCAGGGCACCCTCACCAGGGAGATAAGGCACTCCTGGGCACGGAGCAATCCACTCCAGCCTGGCCTAAGGACCCACCCCACCGGCCAAATATTTGTCAAGAGCAAGGGAGTAGGTGAGGGTTCAAGCATTTTCCTTCATCAAGGAAACTCCGGTGGCTCCCAGATTCCAGGTGGCCATGCACAGAGGCAATTATTTTGAAAGCATTATTGATACTCTGTAGGCATGGCACTGTGTCCCCTTGGTTTCTGTCAACAGGTCAGACTTCGCCTGAGCCCACAGCTGCACCCTGTCATTGTCCATCAAAATAGAGATGGTGCAGCTGGTTGGGTAATCCCAGACAAAGGTCTCCATTTGCATGGCGGGAGAGGGACAAGGGTTGAGCGCTCTCTGGGTTCCAGGGCCTTAAGTAAGAAGATGGGGATGGGGCCTAGGCAAACACTCTGTTGTCCTCAGCCCTAACTATACATTAAGTCACCTGGGATGCCTTTAGAAAAAAACACCAAAGCCTGGGACTCATGCCCAGTGTCTGATTCTGCGGAAAAGAAGCAGAGTGATGGGACAGATGCCCCAGACTCTTGGCCAAGGCCTCGTGATGTGTTACCATAACATAAGGCCATGGACAATGCTTTGTAGCTCCTGTCTCAGGGCCCTGCCTGTCCCCCAGTGATGCCAGCTGACTGCTCCCTTCCAGGTCCTGCCTGGCCTTTCAGTGCAAAATGTCACCCTAGTGTTTCCTCTCCTCTCTCCACCTCTCTTCTCCTCGAACTTGGATCTTCGTCTTGCCTGGAACGTGAGACTAGCTTGTACTTGGGTGTCCTCTGAACTCCGAGATGCAGCCTCACTGTCTGAGGATGGGGGCCGAGGGGGTGCATGAGTGATCGGAGGCCCCTCCCAACTCTGATATGACAGAGCTGGAAACCACCCATCTTTAATTCAGTCCAGTTGGGGGTGCTGAGCAGAGTTGAGCTTCTCTAAGAACAGGTGATAATGTATAAAAGTGGACAAAAAGTTTCAGAAGAGTTCACATCCATGGTCTACCTGGTGAAATGATGTTTGTGAAAAATATTCTGTCAGGAATTATTTTCCTGGAAGCTCTCGTGTGAACTTGAAGAAGCGTCTCATGTTTTCGTTCCAAATTAATCCATGGGAAGCAGCCAGGTTGTTAAGGGGTAGTTAATGGTGTATACTTTGGAGCCAGGGTTGATGAGTTTGAAGTGAGCTCTGTCACTAGCTGGGTGACCTGCTGTACCTGGGCAAGTTATTGAATCTCTCTGTCCCCTCATCTGGAAAGTAGTGATAACAGTAGTTGTGACTCAGGTTATACCTGCAGGGGGCCGGTACCCGGCTGCGACTAAGTGTTTGCTGTCACAAATGTCGTTAGATGAAGTAGCCTCTTCTATAACTCTGTGAAAAATCCCAGCGGTCTGAATCTGATCTCACTATGCACAATCATCTACTCCAAAACTTGTCCAAGAAGAGCCAGAATTTTAAAATAACCTCAAAAACATCAAAAAGAGAAATATCTATGGTCTCCAGAAACCAAAAATTGAGAACAATGTGTCTGCCCCGCACAAGGAAGCCCAAAGGGCACTAAGATATGAGCCAGCTTTCCTTTCAACAACGAGCCTGGTCATCAAGAACGGGAAAAGGCATTCTCTGGCACATTCTTGAGATTCGTCTGGAGTTTCCACTGCCTGTGTCTGAAAGAACTCTTCATCCACAGTCCCCAGTGTTTCTTCTGCTGCAGGGATGGGTAACAAGGGCAATGCAGAGGGCTTGCTCAAATTCTCTGGATATTTTTCTGGGGTTTCATTTCACTCTGTCAGGGCCTCCATAGGCAGAAATTCTTCCAAGGACACATCAAGATGTGAACCTAAGAGGTCTTCCCAGGCAAAGCTTTCCATCTACATTGATGGCGTGGTCCCCAGAGCCCAGCATCAACATTCCCAAGGGCATGGAACATGTGGTGTGCACCTTTAAAGGCATACGTGAACAGCAGTTTTTGCCTTGAATTCTTGAGAAGTAAAGGAAACTGGCCACGGAACAAAGGCTGTGCATCACTGCTGAGCTCCCCTGCCACTTAGATCAAGTGGCGAATATCATCTCCCCGGGAAGGAAAAGAAGAGATGTCCTCACCAGACGAGGGACACATGGAGACTCATCCTGTCTGCTGGGAGGACCCCAGGGAGCTCCCCGCCCTTCTGTGCCCTCCCAAGGCCACTAGGAGGAGCAACCCCCACTCATGTTGCTGGCAATCTACTTACTGCATCGTTTTAGCAGCCAAGGGTTATTTCAATGCCAGGAGGACATTTTGTGTAGGTGATCTGATCAGAAAAGTAGCTGCTTCAGGAGAGGCTCACAGTCTTTGCTCAGCTCTAAGGATTGATTTAAAACAAATCATTCTTGGAATGAGATAGAGAGTAGGAAGCATTTTCCTGTGTGTACGTATGCATATGTGTGTGTGTGCACATACATGTTTGTGTATATGTGCATATATGTGCCTATATGTATGTGTGTGTATGCACGCATGTGTGTGCATGTGTATGTCTGAGCTTCTCTGTGTGTATGTATATGTGTTTGTGTGCAGATGCATGCTTGTGTATATGTGCATGTATGTGCCTATATGTATGTGTATGTATGCACGTGTCTGTGTGCGTGTGTATGTGTGAGCTTCTTTGTGTGTATGTATATGTGTTTCTGTGTAGATCTGTATGCATGTGTGTATGTATGTGTGTATGTCTGTGCATGTGTATGTATATGTATATGGTGCATACATATGCATGTGTATATGTATGTGTGCATATGCCTGTGTATGCTTGTGTATGTGTGTGTGCACTTGCATGCATGTGTGTGCATGTGAGTGCACATGTGTGTGGGTATAGGTGGGGAGAGTAGGGTTAAGGATGAGCTACTGTAGAGCAGGTAAATGGCACGACAGGCCTGGATGCTAGGGTGAAGTCAAGAGGGCGCCAAGCACCAGGTGGTAGGAGAATGAATATACACAGAGCAGGAGGTCGGGGGGAGACACAAGACCCCTAAATGCTTAGGCTTCCTCAAAGTCCCGCAGCTCTTCCCCTCAGAAAGTGCATCGGAGAGGGAGGATGGGGGACTCTATTCCAGTTCTGAGAGGCAAGGAAGCAAACACGGCTTGGCTTCTCTACTTTTATTAGCCCTATGTATCTCCTGGTACGAAGGAACTCAGTCCCAGCAAGTCAGGGGAGCTTTCTTCACTCACTAAGTCACTCACTCAGTCAGTCACTCACTCAGCCACTCAGTCACTCACTCAGTCACTCTCTCAGTCACTCAGTCACTCACTCAGTCACACACTCAGTCACTCATGCAGTACACTCACTCGCACACTCAGTCACACACTCACTCACTCACACAATCACTCAGTCACTCAGTCACGCACTCTCTCAGTCACTCACTCACTCAGTCACTCGTTCAGTCACTTAGTCACTCAGTCACACACTCACTCAGTCACTCAGTCACTCTCTCACTCAGTCACTCACTCACTCAGTCACTCACTCTCACTCAGTCACTCAGTCACTCAGTCACTCACTCAGTCACTCACACACTCAGTCACTCATGCAGTCACTCACTTGCACACTCACTCAGTCACATACTCAGTCACTCACTCACTCACACAGTCACTCAGCCACTCACTCAGTCAGTCACTCACTCACTCAGTCACACACTCACTCAGTCACTCAGTCACTCTCTCACTCAGTCACTCACTCTCTCACTCAGTCACTCAGTCACTCAGTCACTCACACACTCAGTCACTCATGCAGTCACTCACTTGCACACTCAGTCACATAGTCACTCACTCACTCACACAATCACTCAGCCACTCACTCAGTCAGTCACTCACTCAGTCACTCACTCAGTCACTTAGTCACTCAGTCACTCACACACTCACTCAGTCACTCACTCTCTTACTCAGTCACTCACTCACTCAGACACTCACTCTCTCACTCAGTCACTCACCCGCTCAGTCACTCACTCAGTCACTTACTCACTCACTCACTCAGTCACTTAATCACTCAGTCAGTCAGTCAGTCTGTCACTCACTCACTCACTTAGTGGTTCATTCATTCATTCATGCATGCATTTAACAGGCGCTGAGTGTGGCCACGATCAACACTGAGGTAATGGATCTCATTCAAAGACATACTTTAATGAATGGAGCCCACCTCTCCCTTCTTCTCCTCTCTCATGCCACAGTCCCCACTGGAGCAGCTCTGGGTCCACAAGGGTGGATTCAGGCCCTGGTGAAAGTGTCAGTGTTTGAGCAAGGGTCGCCAGCTACAAATGTCACACTGGACAGAGACAGAGCCTGGTATTTGGCACAAGGTCCCCATCTGAGCCCATAGGGAGAGGTGAGGGGTAGGGGTCAGAGATTCTCTGGATGGTAACCCTCTCCCCATATCAACTGAAAAGGCAGATTATCAGGAGTCTGACCCCTGGGGCTGCCCCTAAAGAGAACTCTGGGAGTGGGAGTGGGGCTGGGATTTGACTTGGTTTACCTACACCAGTCACTCTCCCCTCCTGGCCTCTTCGTCAGCAGGCTTCTTTCTCTCAGAGGGACCCCTCACACCATCATCCCCCCGCAGCTAGCCTTAGACAGTGTTCCCTTATCTAATCTGAAGGCAAGACCAGGACTCAAAGAGTTTGGATCTGTTTGTGAAGAGGGGGATAGAGATTTGAGATTAAAAGATCTAAGAGCTGAGTTCAGGGCCACAGTTTATATTAACAAGGCAAGTTGGATTGGGAAGAACCCCTTGTTCAGGCTTGCAATCCCACCCCCCTTAAATCCCAGGGAAGCCTTTTCTCCCATAGCACATGCTGCCAGCAGGACAAAGTGACTGCTGCCTTAAACCCACCTCCCTCACAAGCTGGAGGACGGTCACTAGTTCCTGAATGAAGGAAAACTCCCCTCAGATCCACAAATCTATGGACTTTCTGATAGGCATGTCTTCGTTTGGATGGAAAATTCTGCCTACCACACCTACACCCTCTGGCTTTACCCAGCAGGGTAAACAGAAACCAAGAGGTTCCATGAAAATACCGGGTAAGCCACCTGTAAAAGGCAAAATCCATGGAAATGCTGGACCAGACAGGAGTGGCTTAAATGCAAGAAAAACAAAAGGTATTGATGGGAGTCACCCGGTGGGTTAGGAATGTGAGCAAATCAACAAAACAGGCGTATACTTGCAAGAGGCGAAAGAAGGCTGCCTGCCCAGGGTCTGGGAGAGTTCAAGGGAACTGGAACTCCCAGAGTCTCTTGGGGACTGGCAACCTTTGTCAGTTTCACCCTCTGTCCGCCCTTGAGGCCAAGGACTCATGATTAATCAATATTAGGTAGGTGGGAGAGGAGATCCGAGCCCCTTCCCTACTGATGCTTGCTAGGAACAAATGTTTCAGAGTTCTTGGTCTGTGTCAGGTATGTGGGCAGACTGAGGATGTAGGGATGAGACAGACAATAAGCAAGGTCTGCAGGAGGTGCTCTGGGTGCCAGGAAAGGGTACTAGGAGGGTGGGCTTCCCGGTAGAGGTGAAGGGTAAGCCCGGGCTTAAAGGGCCCCCTCCAACAAAGAAGCATTCCCACTGCCACCCCACAACCCAGCCACAAATGGAGATGTGGGAGGTCTGTGGCTGGTTTTAGAAACCGTCCTGAGACCCACAAACTGGGTGGTTCCTTTCCTGACAGGCCCTTCAATCCAACTGTGCCAACCTGCCAAGCAGCTGGGGGCCAGGATGGAGGCTGGGGGAGATGAGGGCACATGTTTGTGCCAGAGGCTGCCCCCTCCCTGAACTGATGCCCTTGCAGACAGCAGACACATTGACACTAATGACAAATCACTTTTGAAAGCTTTAATCTGAGTCCACTGGTAATTTGTTTCTATGCCTGTGGGTAGATATAGCAATGTGTATCACAGTTAGAATCCACAAAGCTCTCCTCGCCTGTCCTGGCACCAGGCTGGCAGTGTGGTGCAGAGAGGCTTAGAAAGCAGCCTGCTCCCTGGCAGAAGGCAGGCCGGGGCTGCCATCCTGTTCTCTCCTCCTTGGCTGCCCTGTCAAGCTCCTAGCTGAGGACACACCAACCTCTGCCCTCAGTTGTTCCTTCTTGGTGAGAGGAGAGCCACTGGGAAGGCCCCAGGAAGGTGGTGTCTGTGCAGGACTCGGTGACCCCAGGGACAAGTCAAGTGTGCCCTCCACAGCCTGGCCCAATCCCAATCATCATGTGGCACCTACAGCAAAGGTGATGGGGGCAGGCCTTGCGGACTCCACCGTGGACACAAGTCGGCCAGCTGGTCTCAGAGCAGGTGTTTAAATTATTAGTCAACTAATAATAACAGCACTTGATAGCTGCAGGGCAGTAGCTACGTGAGGCAGGTGCTGCTGCATCCCCCTTTTACTGATGCAGAAACTGAGGCACAGTTACCTGCCACATTCCCGCAGCTGCTCTGACAAGCTTGCTGAGGTCCAGGTCCAGGCCCCCATGAGTATGGCAGTTACCTCCTGTGTCTAGGATCAGCTTTGGAAATGGCCATGAGACTTTTTGTTTTGGTGACAGGTTCTCAGTCAGTCACCCATACTGGAGGGCAGTGATGCAATCACAGTTCACTTCAGCCTTGACCTCCAGGCTCAAGCCATCCTCCCACTCCAGCATCCTGAGTAGCTGGGACTATGGGTGCACACCATCATGGTTGGCTAATTTTTTACATTTTTTGTAGAAATGGGGTCTTGCTATGTTGTCCAGGCTGATCTCAAACTCCTGACCTCAAGTGATCCTCTCACCTTGACCTCCCAGAGTGCCGGGATTACAGGCGTGTTAACGTGGAGGAATGAGAATAACCCGTTAGTTTTCAGGCCACTCCCAGACAGCTTTTCCCTCCCTGGCCTACCACTGAAACAATGAGTCTCAATAACCTCTGTTCTTTCAGAGGAAAACAATAGCAAGGTTTGTGTTTAAGACACATAAAACACAAGATGAAAAGCCGAAGAATGCCGCTCCCTCTTCGACAGATGTCGGCATGGAATTCAGTCGGAAGAAGAGGGAAGGGCTGCCATGCAGATCTCACCCTTCCCCACTCCACTGATAGGTCAGGGAATGTCACCTTCTGTCCTTCCTCATGGCCCTATTCCTGGAGTGCCCACCTCCTGGGCCCCCCATGGGCCTCCCGCAAGCTGGTCCTGGGACTTTCACTTTCCGTCTCCTCCCCCTGCCCTTCCAGCCCCTTCCCTCCCGGCCCTCTGCACCCCTACAGGGACTGGTGGCTCTGGCCAGGAACTGCAGGGCAGTGAGACTGGCTGTGTGGCCCTGCGCCTTCTCTTCCCACTGCCAGTGTATGTGGAGGTGCTGTGGCTGATGACAGGCTTTCCTTTGATTTCCTACATACGTTTTTCAGGACCCAGGGCCTCGGTACATTAAAATGATTCACCCAACACATTAGCTGTGAATGAGCTGAGAGTGTCAGAGAGCCTAGGGCAAAGTGCTGCAGATAATCAGAGTGTGGCACATTCATGACCCCAGGAAGGGAAATGGTTACAATGCTCGTGCCCAGCTAGGTGCTCACCAGGAGCCAAACCTTTCCACCAGGGTGTTGAAGGCAATTTGGAGCTTTCCAAATGATGAGAGACCACCAGGGAACTACTCCCTGCTCCACGCCCCTGGGAACAACCTGAAAGCTGTGAGAAGGAGCTGACCACCCACCCCAGGGTGTTCCTGCTTCAAGTACAAGGGGTATTGACTCGCACTGTATTTACACCCATCAGCACCAGGAGGGAACACCTGCTGGGGCAACCTCTCAGCACCTGCCTCTGGGGCCTGCTGGTCCAAAGCACCATGTCCAGGGACTGAGACTGGAGGCCTCAGGAAGAAGCCCCAGAGTGGCTTAAGTTGGCCCCAAGCCCTTCTAGTTCAAGTCCAGCTGGCTTTGTCCTAGGTCAAGGCAGGTCCCAGGTGGTCCAGTCCCCACTCCCAGCCCTTTCTCTGGGGAATGTGTCCTGGGCCCAGGACAAAGCCAGGCTACTGCTAAGGCTGTGCAGAGCTGGCCTGTGCTGGCAGCACAATATGCTCTGCCCCTTGCCCACTGGCGTGGCGAGTGTAGGTGCAAATAGTCAGCCCTTGGCCCTGGCCGACCTGAGTGTGAGTCCTGCCGGCAGCAGCATCGTGGGGTCTCCTACTCACTCCTGAAAGCACTTGGACAGAAAAGGTGTGTGTGCACCAGCCCTGGCATTGCCCCGTCCCTGTGAGGTGGGGGAATGACTTATGAAAAGCTAAAAGGCAATCTTTTAAAATATAGCTCAGGTGTGATGACACATGCCTGACAATCCTGTGGAGCTGAGCCCCATCATCACACTTAGCAGTTTCCAGGGAGCAGCTCAAAGTCACCGAGTTCTCACCAAAGCCAGCCTCTGGTCTTGAAAAACTGGAAAAGTCACTTCTCCACCAAACCCCTGTGAGACCTCTGTCTAGAACACTTATCCTCCCTTTAGAGAGGGAGAGAGGAGAAAATATGGCAGATCAGGCCGTAGCCCTCTCTAAATAGCTACAGAGAGGGGACAAGGCAAGCAGCCAGTGGACACAGTCAGGGAAGGCCAACTCAGCCACCATCCCTTGCTGGCTAAGCAGGACCTACCCCACTTCCTGCGCTTGTAGGAGAGGCACCTAGCGAGAGCAGCAGGGAACTTTCTCTAGGAACAGAGGAGTCCCTGGCCTGACCTGTGAGAACCTTGGGGCACCTGGCTGCTTGCTCCAGACTCTCTCTTAGAACTGTTCCCACTATTCTGTCCCCCTGTAAAAATATCAAGAGGGTGGCCTGGCCTCCAGATGCCCTCTCCAAGTCTCAACGAGTCAGTAGAGGTGTGCCGTGCTTACCCAGTGTGGGTTCTTGGACCTGCTCTGGACCTCGTGACTCAGAACTTGTAGGGTGTGTTTTTGACAAAGAGGCCCAGGAATTGCGAGCTTCCCAGTGGCCCTGAGCTGGCCCTTCATTCTGCTGGGGGAGAGAAGGGATCCAAGCCTTGCCCAGGGCTTCCAGGTGGGCAGGGCTGCTCACTCAGAATCCCTGGGTCCCTTCTGGTGTAAGCAAAAGTCCCGTGTGACTGTTTAGGTGAAAATAGAAGCCTGGGTATGACCTGCTTGCCAGAAGGGCTTGCTGGACCCTGGAGTCGATGACCTGGGCAAGTTGCTCCCTGTCTGAGCCTCAGCTTCCTGCCAGCTCTGAAAATGACGTTTCTGTGATTCTACATCTCTGGTCTCCTGGGAGTTTCCATGCTGCCTTCTCAATGCAGCCACAGATCGGACCGCTCAATGTGAAACTGCCTCGCCAGCCCATGGCCCGGTCCTGGCTCTGTCAGGCTGGCTCTTCCCCAGCCAGGTAGAAATCTAGTGCAGGTCCTCGGACTTCTCTGGTCACTCTTAAATAATAAAAGTCCAGTCAGTTTGGGTCACAGAAAAGGTGTCATTTTAGTCATTACTCTGTCCAGTTTACTGTGTCAAAACTACAAACTGATTCCAGGTGGCCCCCCACCCCAAATCCAACCACACTCCTCTTCGCATTTCTTAGGCACAGAAGAGGAGGGTGTGCCCCTGGAAGGCTGGGTGGGATTCCTCAAGCTCTCACTCACAACCCTGCCTGGGGAGAAGGGGTCTGAGTAGATGATCTCACGGCCCTCTTTAGGCCTTTCCTTCAAAAGTCCTGAAAGAGTGGGGGGTCTCTCCTGGCAGTCTGTGGGAGACATGGCCTCTAGGGGCCACAGCTGAGACAGAAATCCTTCCCTGTGAACCTTCTGTTCCCTGAATGATGGCTCAGTGTCATGAAGCCCCTGGCTTAGAACGGAGAAGGAGGAGGAGACAGAGTGGCTCCAAAAGAAAAAGTTCCTCACTGGGTGGAGCTTTTGCAGGGCAGCAGACCAGAGCAAAGCCCTGGGTTTTGTTGGAGGAGGGGAGAGCATTGGCCATTTCGCCTCTGTGGGGCTACACCGATGACCCCACCACATGCAATAAGGGCACGGCCGCTGTGGCTTTGGGAGTGTTTGAAACGGCAGTCTCACTACCTAGTTGGGTCTGACTTCCTCTTCCTGTGAAGACCCTGCAGCTTTCAGAGGTCAGGAGCTCTGGGATAGGGGTGCTAGGCCAAGGAGAAGTTGCTATGCCCCGCCCTGAGCTGCCACCCTCACCTGCTCCAGCGGGCAGTCCCCTCAACATGGAAGTGGTGCTCCACCCTGATCGCCTTGGACATCTGTGCCTCCCAGGCTGCTGGGAGGTCAGGCATGGGAATCCGAATTGAGTTATCAGCAACTCAGTAGACTACAGATATAAAAAATAATCAAGCATTTCACACCCATTGGACTAACAGAAAATTATAAAGTCTGACGCTACCAAGTGATGAGGAACAATGGCGACTTTCATGCGCTGCTGGTGGGACTGGGGAAGGTCCAGGTTTAGCCTGAAGTTTAAACAACTGGGGGAACCATCTTTATAAAAGAATCAAAGTTAGGCAGAGTCTTGGAAGGGGCTTGCATAAGTGGAAGTCTTGAACTTAATTAACATCACCAGCTTCCCAGTAAATCTGCTCCTGGGGTATGTAAATTGGAACTACTCTTTTGGAAGGCAATGTGATGACATCTGGGAAAATGATGATGTGGATATCCCCTGTCACCCAACAAGTCACATCCTCCATGTGTTTCTGGGAGAAATTTCCAACATGTAACTACAGAGGCAAATATGAGAATGTTCTTGGCAATGCTGTCTGCAGTAGCTAAAGGCAGCAAGTTGGAAGTATCCAATATGTCTATTAACAGCAGACTGGATAAACAAAATCAACATGTATAAATCTCAAAACATAATGTTGCCCGGAAAGCATGTTGCAGAAAAATATGTACTGTATGCTGGCATTTTCAAAAAGTATGAAAACATGTAAAGCAATGCCATGTGTAGTTCATATGTGTGCAGTAAAAGTCTAAACTGTGTGGAAGTGATCACCACATTCAGCCTACAGGGGGCCCTGAGGATGGAGGGAGAGAGAGAATAAGATAACAGAAGGATGTCTAAGGGGCTTAGATGCCATCTGAAAGCTTCATTCCCTTAATACATAAAAGCAGATAAAGCAAAATATTAAGATTTGACAAAGTTGGGCAATAATTATGTGGGTGTCTGTTAAAATTTTATATATACTCTTCCGTGGCATTTGAAATATTTCTAATTTTTTTCATTTTTTAAACTTGAGGTGAAATTCACATTATCATCAAACCAACCATTTTAAGTTGACAGTTTAGTGGCATTTAGTACAGTCATGGTGTTGTGCACCCACCAACTCGATTTAATTCCAAAACATTTTCATTACCCCCAAAAGGAAACCCCATAGCGATCAAGCAATTGCTCCCCTTAGTCCCTGGCAAATCACCAGCGTTTGTGTTCCATCTCTATGGGTTTATCTATTCCAGATATTTAATATAAATGGAATCATACACTATGTGACCTTTTGTGCCTGGTGTCTTTTGCTTAGCACAGAGATTTCAAGGTTTATCAACTTTATAGCACGTATCAATACTTCATTCCTTTCTATGGCCAGATAGTATCCATCATTTGGGTATGTCACACTTTGTCACTCAGTTCATTGCTGATGGACATTGGGCTATGGGTTATCGTGAAGAGTGCTTCTATGAACATGCATGTGCTAGTACCAAAGGCCCTGTTTCGAATCCTTTGGTTATATACCCAGGAGTGGAATTGCTGGGTCAGAGGGCAATTTTTTGAGGGACCATCAAACTCTTTTCCACAGTGGCTGAACCATTTTACATTCCCACCAGCAGCATACAAGTGTTCCAATTTCTCCACATCCTGGCCTATACTTTATGTTTTGCATGTTTTGGATAGTAGCTATCCTAATGGGTGTGAAGTGATATCTCACTGTGATTTCTTTTTATTTATTTACTTATTTATTTATTTTTTTGAAACTGAGTCTTACTCCATTGCCCAGGCTGGAGTGCAGTGGCATGATCTCGGCACACTGCAACCTTGCCTCCCAGGTTCAAGCAATGCGCATGCCTCAACCTGCCGAGTAGCTGGGTCTACAAGCATGAGCCACCATGCCTGGCTATTTTTTTTTTTTTTTTTTGTATTTTAAGTAGAGATGGGGTTTCACCATGTTGGTCAATCTGGTCTCAAACTCCTGACCTCAGGTGATCCACCCACCTCGGGCTCCCAAAGTGCTGGGATTATAGGTGTGAGCCACTTCACCCAGTCTCATTGTGATTTCAGTTTTGTTTTCCTAAAGCATCTTTTGAGGTGCATATTGGCCATTTGTATATCTTCTTTGTGGAAACCTCTGTTTAAGTTCGTTGTCCATTTTCTAACTTGGTTGTCTTTTAGTTGTTGAGTTGTAATAGTCCATAATTAAAAAAAAAAAAAAAACTCTCCTGGGGTAGCCAGTGCCTTCTTAGATCCTCTAATTCTCCACTCCTCCCACACAACAAGTATATACAGCTTCATATTTACAGCCCATGCAGAGGACAACTGAGAGACTTGGAGTCAGCTTTCTCCTCTTCTCTCCCAGGCATCTGCGAGCGCACCCCTAATCTAGAGCATGAGGAAGACACCAGGAGATGACTATGTTTGAAGGTCTCCTGGGAAGTGAGGAAGGGAGGTGGACAACAGAGGTGAGGTGAAGAAGTGACTTTCTAAGACAGCTGAGAGAAGCTTTCTGGGCGAGGGAGAAATTGTTTCCTCTTGAAGTCACAAAGCCATGCTGGAGGAGCAAGCTGCCAGTAGCGGATGGCTTCAAGGTTTCTGACAGCCCTGTAATCTCTGCAGCATTGGTGGGTTGAGTTGGAGGCTTTGGCCCTCTTTCCTGCAGATGAGATCTCCAGGTCTAACTGGACTGTTTCTACTTGCAAGGGCACTCACTCTTTCTTGTATGCTGAACTTCTAAAAGAAGGCCAGAAGGGGTGGGCTCTCTGTAAGTGGTGGAGCTGGGTTCATTGGTGTCCAGGGATTTTTCTAAATGTAACTGCTTGGATTCTGCCAATCCCTAGGATTTGAAGTCACTGGTTCCACCCAGGTTTGGGTTCAACTCGACTTTCACCCCAAGTTCAAGACAGCCCTGCTCACAGAGCTGTGGCCCTCTTAACCTCTGTTCCCAAGCCCTCCTTAGATGAACTGACCTTCTCCCTTTGGTATTCACACCCTCCCCCTTCGATCAGGCAATAACAACCTGGGGTCCAATTTTTAAAGTCAGGCTCCGACATTTTCTTTCCTACCCAAATATCGACACCCATGGTTCTGAGGCAGGGGTGCTGGAAAACGTGTCCTTGAGGCGGCGATGCACCACACCCACATAATATACAAGGCACACCCTTCCCAGTTGAGGGCGAGCGGCCCCCAGAGAGTTGAGGCTGAGGGAGGTCACTTCAGCCTCGCGACACCGTGAGTGCTGACCAGGAGCCCAGAGTAGGAAGCGCTTTTCCGCAGTCTCAGGCAGAGACCCTGCGCGCAAGGCTGGACTGACAGCAGGTGCAGGGGCCTAGGGGCTGCCCAAGGTCAGCCGAGGCGCGCGGATCGCTCTCTCCTGCCCATCTCGTCCACCCCCAGCCCACACAAGCGGTAGAAGGACTGCGGCAGAGCAAACGACGGCCTCAGCTTCCTCATTTCCAGATCAAATTGGTCGCAAATACGTGAAACTTTAAAAGGCCAGAAGAAAATAAATCAGATTCAGCTCCCTCTCTTCTCCAAATCTCGGTTGGTAATACTAACATTTCTTTTGATGATTTTTTTTTTTTAAACGAAACCTTCTTCCTTGAAAAAGCCGGGCACTTCTACCCAACCCCCCAAAGCGCGGCGTGAGCTTCGGTGGTGCTGCGCTTGCCAAGCGGGCCTCGCACGCAGCTTTGGAACCAGCGCACCAAGAGCTGTCCCCATCTGGCCCGCTGCCAACATCTGACCTAGGTTGCGAACCCGGTTTTTCCTCCATAGTCCTGTAGACTGTTCCCCTCATTCCGTTGGTGTAGAAGGAGGCAAACGACCAGAGATGGGAGGGGACTTTCCTGGCTTAGTCCCCGCCCTGCCCCTGCTGCCCCGCTGCTCCCAGGACCTGCGCAGCTTGCGGACCCAGCCCGACAGCTGTGCAGGGTGCCCGCGAGAGGGCAGGGCTCAGCCCACCCCGTCCTTTCCTTTCCCCGGCCGCAAGTCACTCACAAACTCAAAGATGAAGAGCAAGTCAGGGAAGGTGGTGAAGACCGAAAAGCCACTGGGCAGGGTGCTGCCTCCCGACGCCGCTGCGGGGGCCATGCCGGCGTGCTGGCGTCGGCCTCTGGACTGGACGCGCGCAGCTCAGGCTCCGCGCAGACCTCTCGCTTGCTCGGCGGAGCCCAGTGGCCTGGGCGCCCCCAAGCGCGGGTTAAGAGCAGGGGAGCCCGAGGCAGAAGTGGGAGGAGTCTCGGCCGCCGCCCAGCCCCGCCCCTCCATCCCTGGGGACCTGGCCCGAGCACCGCGGGCACCGCCCTGAACCACTTCGAGGGCGCGCTGCGGGCTGCAGAGCTGAGGACGGTGGTCCTGACTCCTGCGTTCCAGCCCTGGGTACCACCTCTTGCGGGAAGCAGGGCAAGCTTTTCTAGCTTTTCTAGCTTGGTAGGTGACCAGCATCTCCTAAGAATGATAACCATCAGTAACCAGGATCCCAAACCTTCCCACCGAGGCACCCCTCCAGTCACCAGTGCTTTAACTTTGAAGTTGGATCTCCTTCATCTTTCCTCTGGATGCATTAATATGCGCTACCCACACTTCCAGGAGGTTTCCTGGCCGAATGGGACCACCGCTTCAGGCTGGGGGTCTATCGTGGGGGCTGGGACCGGCCCCGGCCACCGGCTCCTTCCGCATCCACCCAGCCAGCGCTGGAATCATGCACTGGGGCCTCTCTGCTTGGTACTGCGCGTCTGCCTGAGGGTAGCAGGTTGCTCCCAGCCGCGCCGGCCCCAGCAGAAGGCTGTGGATGGTGTTGCTGGGGCAGGTCTGCCTTGAATCCACGGGACAGGAAAAAACGTTACCAGAGGAGATGCATCGCTTTCTCCTGTTATGGGCAGCCCAGCCCTTCGGAGGGTGGGACCGCTGCTACCCCCAGCCCATGTTCTTTGCTTGCCTGTTGACTGCTGGCGTTTCATGTTTTGCTTTTCTGTTTCACTATTTATTAGTTTTTGTATTTTGCCTTTAAGCAAGTATTACCATACAGCAGTTGCCCATTTATTTTAATTTACTATTAATAGTATGATTGCTGTGTTTTCTCTTACAAACACTGAAGCCTAAAACCTGCTCCAGCCCTGAATTGGCCCCGCAGCCTCCAGCTCAGACTCCCAACTCCCCTTGCTTTCCACTGGCAGCTGCTGCAGGCAGGGCAAGGGGCTCCCCTTTTTCCATTGGGGCCCGCACTCTCTCTGCTGCACAATTCTTCCTCCTTCTCAGTCCCTAGGTAGAGAAGTACATCCTTGGACCCATTTTCCAAAGCAAAAGTAGCACGCCCATGAGCTGGCCATTCTAACTGCTTCTGTAAAGGGGTCAGGCATTTGAAATGAAACCCCACTGTGCCTCTGTGAGTCGCCAGCCTGGATGGCCACAACCAAGGTGCCATTGTGTCAGGTCCCCAGGGCAGTATCCTTCTGGACACAGTGGGCTGTGGGACTGTCAGGAGCCCTGGTCCTCACCCGCCTTGGACATCTCATAGCTCGTTTGTCAGACCTGCTGGCCTCTGAGAGGACATTTTTCTCCCCCAGGAGACTGTTCTGGAAACAAGCCTTAAAGTGAGATGGTCACAGGACGCCATTGCCTGCTGGGGTTGAGCTAACCCACAAGCAGTCCAGCAAAGCTGCTTGGAGATTTCCTATCAGCACATGCTAATTAAAACAGAAAGATCCTACCAGCTCCTAATAATGTCTTTGCCTGGCCTTGAGGGCTTTTGTTTGTGGTTTGGTTTGGTGTTTTGCTGCTTCTTTCAAGCCTTTGTTGTTAACCCTTTCCTACTGAGCCTGAGCCTCTGGGGAAAGGGCTAACTCCCTGGGGCACCTCAGTGGAGCTTGGCTGTCCCAGCCCTCCTTTGATAAGGCAGAGGGGCAGCAGTCTCTGAAAGAGGCTTCAGAGGATGAGGAAGGCAACCCAGCCAGGGTCAAGGGGTTTGTCCCTATCTCTGTGACCTCCTGCTCCCACCTGGAGTTCTCCACTAGAGGTTCATCTTCCTGACTGGACTCAATCCTCAGAAAGGCATCCTCTACACCCCCATCTGCCACTCTCCTTCCCTACCCTAGCATATCCTTAGCACCCAAGCAGGACCCAGTCTCTGGTGAGTGCTCATTAAACCTTAGCCAATGCTGGATGGCTCCAGCCTTATCTGTGCCTGACCACCAGTGTAGGAAGTGTAAGCACCTTGTTTGTTTGGATGTAAAAAGCACTGGTTGGCAGAGAGGCACTGGTGATAGAAAGACGTTGGTAAGAGAGAGGCATTGGTGAGAGAGAGAGAGAGGCACTGGCGAGAGAGAGGGCATTGGTGAGAGAGAGGCATTGATGAGATAGAAGTATTGGTGAGGAGAGAGGCACTGGTAAGACAGTGACATTGGTAAGTAGAGATGGGCCTGTCTTCATTTTCCAGCACAGCTTCCCCAGGTGTTCTGGGCCACCTGCTGATAAATGAGGTGGTTTATACTTACCAGAAGCCCAGGACCATATTTTGTTCCAGCAGGACATAAAAGAATAACTTCAGCCAATAAAAACTCAGTGAGCATCCTCAGTCTTCCCAGAGGGTGTGAATGAGAGGGTGGCTCTGGGGCTTCTGTCAAATTAATAATGTGGCCTAGGGTGGGTTTCCACAAAGTAGGAATTGGAAAGTCACAAATGCAGAGCCAGCCTGGGGAAGGAAGGGGTTACCTCCAGCTTGTGTGTGTTCAGGGGGAGGGAGGAGATTGTGGGGAGAGGGACGTGTTCAGTGAGAGTCACGGGGCAGGCGTTGCCATCCGTAACAGCAGGTGCATTGGTTTTTGAGGTAGGTAAGATGACTCCTGTTTTACTGATGAATTCACAGAGGCTCAGAGGTGTTAGGAAACTGCCCAAGGGCACAGAGCTGCTGAGTACCTTGAACCTGAGTGACGCTGCACCTCTAAAGCTTCAAGTCCTCGATGAAAACCCTGCTCAAGATAGGCAATTGCAAGTCAAATGCCAGCTCCGTGCAGTCATCAGCAGCCTCCCAAATCCAGTCTTCATAGTCATCTCAGGCATGGCCCTGGGCACCTGCCCTGGTGTACAGGGCTCGGGACCTTCTTCCTCTGGGAACACAAGGAAGTGGGGGTTGTCATCCCCATTTATGGATGGCGAGGCTGGGGGCAGACATGAGTTCAGAGAGCTACCCTGACCCTGCACTTACCCCTAGGGATCTTACCTGTCTCACAGACAGTCATGCACAGCACTGGGTTCCACAGATGGTGTGAAGCAGTGAGAGCACCTGCTGGTGGATGGTGGAAGGGCAGCCGCAGCTGCCTTGGCCTCAGCGTGGGAGTGGAACCCGTTACTGAGGGCCTGCTAAGTCCCAGCAACGCCACAGGCACTTTGCCTGCATGGCCTCATTTAATCCCACAGAGCCCTGCTGGCAGCATCGTACAGGCTGGGAGTGGGAGGTAATGTGCTCAGGCCACATGGCGGGTGACCAGGCCTCTTGATTCCAGCAGGCAGGCTCTGTGTCTACTGCACAAAATCCACAGACTGGAAAATCAGAAGTGGTGGCTGCTCACCAGAGCACTGTCCTCTGATGGGCATGGGCTTGTATGCCTGCTGCCTTCAGGGACAATGATCCGCATGTGCTCTTTTCCCCCATCCTCCTGTAGGATCATGTTTTCTAGAACCAGGGAGATGTGGCACTCTGCCACTGTTCGACAGAGTCCTCACGAGATTCTAGCACAAAACAGGCTGGCATTATCTGGGTGTCTTGTGGATGAGGATGGAGGATGGAGGGTGTCTGAGTAGGAAAGTCAGAGTCCCTGCTCTTTACAAGGACACTGATACCATTCACGAGGGCGCCACCTTACGATCTAATCACCTCCCAAAGGCCTCAGCCCTGATACCATCATCTTGGGGGTTAGGATTTCAACATAGGAATTTGGGGAGGGGACACAGACATTCAGATCATAGCAGGTGGCACATGGACCAATTGTTCAAGAACAAAGTTGGTGTGGGGGCAGGCTGCACAGTGCGGCCCCATTTCTGAGCATCTCTTGGGTGGCACCTCTGTGCTCACCCTGAAGATGTAACAGTAAACTCAATAGATTCTCTTGCCACCAGCCCAATTTCGGTAAGCACTGGGTGATGGGGACACTATGGAGGAGGGAATCCTGCTTCTTTGAATCTTGTCATGAGGCGCGGGAGGCAGACTTCAATCAAGCACAGCACACTGCAGGGAGCCCAGGTACAACATCAGCCCAGGCTGACCTATAAGGAAGCTTGTGGGAGGAAGTGTCCTTTGGTCTGGTGGGCAGCGGTTGCCAGGTGAAGGGGGAGAGCCTTCCCGACACAGGAACAGCACACATCAGGTCCCTTGTCGTTTCCTGGAGGAGCGCTGCGGGCCTCCAGTGGACATAGAGAGAGCAACAGTAACAGTCTGAGGAAGGCAATAGGGCAGGGAGGAGACAGAAGCCACAGGCGTCCAGGGCAGAAGGAACAGGCATGGGGGCAGGTTCTGGAAGGGGAGGAGGACAGAACTAGTGCTACAGGGGAGCTTGAGGAAGGCCTGTGAAGCTGCATGGAATGTGGATGTGCAGGAAGAGGGAGGATGGGTGCCAGACCAAGGGGACAGTGCAGATGAGTCCTGGGGCCAGGGAGACCTGTGACGTGTGAGATGGTGACTCCTGCGCAGACCTAGAAAGGCCAGGCACAGGCTGGGCTCAGGCAAAATGCAAAGGGTGTGCTGTACACCTTGAATTTAGTCAGTTCCCTCTGTTCAGCCCCGAAAGTAAGATCCCTCTTCTTCCCTGTTTGGAGCCCATCTTCTCTGCCCCGGAGAGGGACTGGACCCTGTACCTCCACATGAGAGCTCACAACCTGCCCAGCAAGTTGCACCAGGAATTTGGCCCAACTTGCCCGAAATATCAGACCCACAGGGCTGGGCCAGTGGGTCTTTGGAATGCAGTCTCAGCATGTTTGGGGCTAGGCTGGTTTGCTCCAGTGCAAAGCATCTTCCTTCAGGTTTCACTTATGACACCCCTCAGATGGCCGCTGCCTGCCTTCTTAAACTCTGGAGTGGCTGTTAAGTAAATAACAGAATTTAGCAGATGCATCCTGCAATGAACTTGGCCTCAGTCTTTTCCTGCTCAAACTTATACTTCCACCTGGGGCTTCCTCCAAAGGCACCCCCCATCTTGCAGTGAGGTCACTCCCTCATGGATGGCCAGGAACCCATCTTCTAGAGAAGCCACCTGGCCCTACAGTCAAGGAGAGAGACTGTGGCAGTGGGGCTCTCCTGCTAGATATGGTTCTTCTTATCATTCCTATTTTCTGTTGGAAAAAACACACCGTTACTTAGAAAACAGAGAAAAACAGCATTGCCCTAATGCCCACGATTCTTCCAAATCAAGGCAACTATTTTCATTTCTGCACGTGATTTTTTAGAACTCATGGAGAGATGAACTCATTCCCTCTCCGAGCTTCTCTTTCCAGCTGGTGACTTGTCCATTCATTCAGCCTCAAACACACTCCCCCAGTGTCACACCCAGGCTGTGCAAGCACAGGCAGCCAGGCTGGATGGGGAGGCGCATGTGGAAGCCTGAGAGGTGCAGGTGCAAGCGCTCCAGGGTGTTGCCATCGAGACCTTTGACAAGGACAATGTGGGTTCTCCTCTGGGGGAAGAAAGCAGGGTCCAGTGAGGCTTGGCTGCTCTTGAATGCTTGGCCAGGGCCAAGCACTTGGAACAGAGCCAGAAGAAACAGGGCAGAGACCAGCCCAGATGTCTCTGAGTTGGCCCAGCGGCCTTGGAGGTCAGGCATAGCGTGAAATCAGGAAACACAACAAAACCATAAAACCTCAATGAAGCAGAATGTAAAAACTTGCTGCAAAAGAATGGCTTGTTTGCATGGAGGGTGGTGGGAACTTGCTACTTCATGTCTCAGTGCCCAGTGCTTAGCGCAGTGCCTGGCCCATAGGCGGGACCACGAGTGCTTATTGAAGGACAGGGAGAAAGGGGAGAGAAACGAGCTTGCAGGCAGGCATCTAGAAAGCTGGGGAACTCTCAGACCCCACAGGGCCTGTCCTGTTGGTTTCCTAAACTTGCTGCTCATGACACAAAGTGTGTCCTTTGGGTGCATTCGTTCCTGTTGTGGTAACAGACCTGCTTTTCCAGCTGTAGGGCCTAAATGAAGAGGAAGGAAAACTCTTGGCTGCCCTAGGCCTTGGTCTATGTGTCAGAGCAGCCAAGCCTTGGAAAGAAGGGAGGGGACTTGCTACCGCCCCACCTGGATCACCTGGATGACAGATGAGGAGGCACCCACAGAGGTGCACCTCAAAGGCATATAGGAAACCAGAGGGCAGCCATAGCCACAGAGGGAAGGGCTGCCTGCATTCGACCAGCTTGGCTTGTTTGTGAAGCGGTCCGGACTGTGCAGGACTAGTCATTGCATCACCGGGAGGATTCAGACCCATCCCTTCTGCCTCACCTCTCAGACTCCGAACCCCCCAGACCCATGTCCTTCCAGACCCCACTATCTTCCCAAACCATCACTACTTGCCAGACCCCATCACCTCTCAGATCCATCACCTCCAGCAAACCCCTTAAAAAATCAGAGAGGTCAGAATCTTGGCACTACCCGCTCCTCTGAGACATGACAGTCTCCCCCCACTGGCTCCAGGCCCGATCACTTGCTTTTTATGTGGGAAAGGACAGTCCCTTCTCACAAAGTGTCCATTTCGCTTGGAATAGGGGGCCTGTGTTCAGGCTGTGGATGACACCCTGCCGGGGTGGAAGAGGGACAGTAGACGTCCATGTGCTGAAACAGGAGGATACTGGGACAGCGTCCTTTTTGGGGTAAAAGAGGAAGTGGCAGAGCTGTACTTAAGGTGTAATCCATTTTTTGTGTCTGCAGATAACAGAGGCAAATGTACACCTGGATGGGCAGAAACTGCACTCCTCGCAATGACTCCCTTTGAGGATGGTAGGGTGGTACTGGGGTGAAGAAGAGCTGGGCTGAAGGCAGGAGATGTCACTTTTTCCTTAAACAGTGAACAAAGGATGTAGAATTTGCAACTGAGAACCCACTAAAAGAATGCATGCCTTGGTGGAGACTGTAGTGAGCCAAGATCATGGCACTGAACTCCAGCCTGGGCTACTGAGTGAGACTCTGTCTCAAAAACAAACAAAGAGACAAACAGACAAACAGACAGACAGACAAACAAACAAAATCTCCCTTCTGCTATTTCCTTGCTGTGCAACTTCAAATTACTTGACTTCTCGGTACCTCTGTTTTCTTGCCTACACAATGGTGATGGTAATCTCTCTCTTCCAGGGCTATCCATGGATTAAATGAGATAATGTGTGTGAGTGCCCTTGGCAGTGCCTGGCATGAGGTAGTGCCCAGGACATGGCAGCTGGTGTTGACATAAATGGAGGCTCCCTTGGTTCCGCCAGGATTCTTCGCCATCCTGTGCATGCCATGTCCTGTCTCATAGCTTCACTCTCAGGAGAAAAGTTTTCTTCCCTATTTGAATGTAGTTTCTATTAGGGAACATTCTGGTTCTCACACACATACCTGCGTCCCCACCTTTTCTCCAGGCTGTCACCTCCCAAGCCTAAGGCTATTTTTGTACCTACTGTTCCAGCAAGTGGCAGTTCCTGTTCTGGTCACTGCCAGAGCCACTGCACTGTGAATTCCTATACAGCAGAAGATGGGACGGCCACGTGAGCCAACCTCACAGCTGACAGCTGAGCTTCCGGCGAAACCCAAGGCTGACACAGTGTGAGTGTCACCATGCCTCACTATGAGCTCTTATAAAGGGTCACAGTGGCCTTTCAGTGCTAGGGAAGGAAAGCAAATTCAAAAAGCTCCCGGAGTTGTCATCAACCAGTAAAGTCTCTCAGCTCCAGTGGAAGCCCAGCCTTCCCGGGAACCCAGCCCTTATGGGCTTGCTCCCTCCACAGTTCACTGGACCATCAGGTGCACTGTGTCATGGCGTATGTGGAGCAGCTGATACGGGGCCCTGTCAGCTGCAACTGAAAACCCACTAAAGGAATGCATGCCTTGGCTCTAGCCTGCTCACCTGTGCAGGTCGCTTCCTTCTGCCTGGCCAGGAACTCCTGTGTTTACAGAGTCGGCTGGCTGAGCAGGAGACCTTGGATGCCACATTTCTGGGGCCTCATCATGGGGCCTTAGTCACCTGCTGAGCTGACTCTGGAGGTTTCACCTCCAGTGGCCTCTCGGGCCTGCAAGGGAGGGCTAGGGCCCGCCCAGCTCAGAAATATGACAGGGCAGTCTCATCACTGGCAGGCTCTGCTTGGGGTCAGGCCTGGATCAGGGGTCCTGAGTGACAGCTTCAAGCCCAGAGGTTCCAGTTCACTGCTGGGAAGCGAATGTGGTTCACAGAAGTCCTTCCCATGCATCGGGACCCACTGCACTAACGTGGGGACTCGGTTCTTCCTGCTCTTTCTGTGTTGGGGAAGGAGGGGTGAGCAGTACGGTCACATAGTTGAATAAAGAGATTGGCTCACATATGATGAGGACCCCCTAGGGGGCTGTCAGACCACTCATGATAAACCAACAACTCATTTAACAGGTGCTCCCTGAATCTTTCTTGATGGCAGTTGTTCTTTTTTCTCTTTTTTTCTTCACCACTTCAGTGAGATATAATTGATGTGTAATACACTACACAATTTAAAGTGTATTACTTGTGACGTATGCATACATTGTGAAACCATCCCCACATTGACACATCAGCCTCCAAATTTCTTTTGTTCTCCAGCCTTATTGGGGTATAATTGACAAATAGAAATTGTAAATATTTAAGGTGTACAATGTGACAATTTGATATATTGGTCATTGTGAAATGATGACCACAACCAAACTAATTGACACACCGATCAGCCACATAATACAGTTACGTTCCCCTGCCCCCCCCATGAGAACTTAATACCTACTTTCTTACAGATTTCAAGCACACAATGCAGTGTAATTAACTATGGTTACCGTGCTGTACATTAGATACCCAGAATGTATTCATCTTATAACTGAAAGTTTGTAAGATGAATACATTTACCCACACCTCTCCATCCCCTCTCCCCTGACCCCCAGGTAGCAGCTTTTGTTGGAATTTGTTTTTTTTGAGACGGTCTTCCTCTGTCACCCAGGCTGAAGTGCAGTGGCACGATCACGGCTCACTGCAACCTCTACCTCCCAGGTTCAAGCGATTCTCCTGCCTCAGCCTTAGTAGCTGGGATTAGAGGCACCCGCCACGACTCCTGGCTAACTTTTGTATTTTTAATAGAGACAGGGTTTCACAGTTGGCCAGGCTGTCTTGAACTCCTGACTTCAAGTGATCCACCTGACTCAGTCTCCCAAAGTGCTGGGATTACAGGTGTGAGCCACCGCACCTGGCCCTGGTGGTGGTTCTTAACAGACAAAGGTCAGTGGCTTCCTGGACTTTCTGAATAACTTTTGCATGAATGGAGAGAGTCCTCAGGGACTTTCCGAACTTGGCTAAGTTTGATATTCATAAATGAGAAGTTTGGTACCAGAGTTTTCTGAGGCCCCAACTCAGTATTTCCCTAAGAAATCTGTCTGAGAAGCAGTTGTCTAGCTTCTGGGCCTGCACACACGCACATACACGAGTGTGCACACACATGCATGATTACAGTTTCTGCAATTTTGAGGAAGCCCTCAATATCACAAGCGTTGTTGCCATGAGTTTCTCACAGTTTTCAGCTGCTCCTGCACTCTTATTGACAAATACAGCCTTAGAGAGATTTACTGCTTTCTTTTGTTGATGGCTTTGTTCCTGCATTGATCTATCACTTCCATTTCACCATGCCCTTTCTGCATGGGAAAGCAGAAGCAAGTCTGGTGAGTGGCTGCCGAAAACCTTGCAAGCCCTGGCTGAAGAGCTCGTGTCTAGAGATGGCCTCACTCAGTTGATCTAAGAGGCTTCCAGATAGCCAAGGGGTCTGGGGGAGGGTGACCTCACAAGGAACTGAGGACGTGGGAAACCACCCTTCATGCAGGTGAAATAGACCAGCAGGTGCAGGCTTGGCTCCATCTAACATCAGGGAGGCCTCAGTCTCTGTGCCAAGCTTGTGGGGTGCAGCTGGCATGGTCAGCTGTATGGAGCTAATGGGCAGCTGTATGGAGGCCCACCGGCTTAGGGGCTCTGAAAGCCTTTATTTTCGGGAGAGCCCAGTATGCGGCCAGCAATGTTTTCTCTAAGGTGTACAGCATGGAGCCAAGGAGGGCAGTTTTTTATTTTTGTTTTTCAACAGAAGCCCATGGGCAACTCACAGCTGCATAGGTGGTCCAGAGACTCCAGGAGGCTGGAGGCTGCCAAAGCATCTGCAGGGAAGGGGTCTCCAAGTGCACTAATGGGAGTGGTAGCGGGGTTGGGAGGATGTGAAGCAGCAAGGTGTGCAGCACAAAGGAGACCTGTAGGCGGCAGCTCCCACCTGAGCAGCATCAGCATCGAGGCCTGGGTTTCACTTCTGTACTGGGGGTGAGGGAATGGGGGAGCCCCACAACACCTTCTTTCGCAGGAGTTGCTTGAAAGACACAGAAAAGCCAGGATTCTGCCCAACTAATTGTGAACACTGATGTTGTAGAAGTAATGAGCCCTAGGACGGGCCTCCACCATATACATAGGAACGCTCCCCGCTCCCCCGCCCCCGCCACAGGAAGAAAAGAGCTGCTCTGGTTCTCATCACTCCCCCTCACTCTAACGTGGGCCCCCTGGGCTGGTGTCTAGTCCTGGAGTTTGGACAGTTAGCTCTGTTCACTTTGAATCGTCCCATGCTGAGGACATTTGGGTGGGGAGAGACTTGGCAATCCCTGGCAGATTCAGTAGCAGGCAGCTTGGCTGAAGTGCAGGCTCGAGCTCTGCCCCAAGCCCTCTTGAGGTGGCCTGGGAGAAAATGGCAAGCCAAGGGCAGTCCCTGACAAAGCTGTCCAAGAGCCAGCGCCACAGCCATGCCATTCTGCTCACAATGCCGATTGTTTTGTAATATTTCAATGTTCTTTTGACAGTGGACACAAGACAAACACAGGAAGAGATGAAAGGCGGAGCTTTTTGTTACTGACAACTCCGAAAGAGAGCCAGCTGCGAGGCAGGGCCACACAGGGGAATCACTGGGGGATGGTGGACCAGCAGGCCGGGGCTGTCAGGACACCTCATGCATGGCAAGTGGGGTGGCTTTATGGGCTCCCTGGGAATTGATTCACTGACACAAGTTTGCAAGCTCAGGAGGCTGAAAGGCATCCCTGGTTGTCGGGAACTTCACCCCAGGCAGTTAGGGCGGGTGTATGGTGGTCTGGAGAGACTGTCATAGTGACAGCCCCCTAAGGGAGGTGGTTGGACTGTAGACTTAACTGCTCAGGAAATTAAACTAACTGACCTCTAACCAGGGCTGCAAAACTGGGTCAAGACAGTGTGTGTGTATATATATATATATATATATATAATGTTATTACAACTGGTTCAGGTGGCAGAGGCCTCTTCCAGGCCTGAAGAAGCCATACCTCAGCACCCAGGACCTGCCCACCCCTGCACACCAGAAGAGGAGCGCCCAGGTCGAGGCCAGTCCTGGTGATTCCAGTCTCCCTGCTGGTTGTTAGCTAGGGTGTAGGCATGCGACACAGCCCGGGCAAAGATAGAGTTGATTTGTTTGGTTTCCACCCACACATTTACTCTACTTGCATCAAGCACAGGCAGAAAAAAGCATTTTTTCTAGGCACTATTGTGTGAACAGGGAATTTGCATGGGATAGAACAATGTCCCTTCCTCGGGGAGCTTCTGGCCTAGGGAGAGAGCTCTGCTGTGGGTCAGGGTGTTTTCAATGGCTCCCACTCACCCTGCTGGTAAGGAAGGGATTCTCACCCCAGGGTTATGGGGATGGGCTAACACATGACCTCGACACACTGGACAGATGACAAGGACAACAGTCTGGGAGAGGAGGACACAGGGCCCATGGGTGCTGCTGTGGGAACAGAGGAAACCAGCAGGGGCTGGGGAGGCAGGCTTTGCAGTACTAAGGGGATGGGGTGACCCTAGTTCCCGTTTGATGATGTGACTGGCTTGTTTGAATAATTCTGTGGGGTGGCAGGGAATGGAAAGGCAGGGACAAGCAGGAACGGTGCCCAGCCCCCTTTGAGAAGGAGGGTAGAGGCTTACAGAGGGGAGCTTGTGGTCAGGACATTCAAGGCCCTCCCGGTTTTACCAGATGTCAAGGCAGCACATAATGTCATTAATAATACTAGTTTTAGGCCTTACACCACAGAGGGCTGCTTCAGGGATGTGGCTTTTTTATGTTCTTGGGCCTTATTGTGTAAAGACATGATGCTTGGAGCTGCTGCAGCCTCTGTGAGAAGATGACTGAAAAACCGCAGAAATGACAAAGAGGCCAAGGGGGGCCCTGACTAGGGTGGAGCTGCTGAATTACTCAGCCTGGAGGTGCTGCCCGTCCAGCCTTTCCATCACGTGGGATGTGGCACTCAGTTCCTTATTGTTTTAGGCTTCTCTGGGTTGGGATTCTGTTCCTGCCACTTGGAAGTAGCCTGGTCCTGTGCTCATACTGCATGATAGCGTGTATATCGTGGCCCTAGCTCCGCAGTGCTGAGGAACACAGAGCAGATGTGGGTTCCTTCTGCGTCTGTGCATGTCTCTGTGCAGGTCTGATGATATCTGGTGTGCATCCTTTTTTTTTTTTTTGAGACAGAGTCTTGCTGTGTTGCCCAGGCTGGAGTGCAATGGCACAATCGTGGCTCACCGAAATCTCAAACTCCTGGGTCTAAGTGATTTTTTCTTCTTAGCCTGTCAAATAGCTAAAACTGCTGGTGCATGCTAACATGGCTGGATAATTTTATTTTTATTTTTTTGCAAAGACAGAGTTTCATTATGTTGCCCAAGCTGGTCTTGAACTCCTGGTTTCAAGCAATCCTCTCACCTCCTCCTCCCAAATGTTGCGATTACAGGCATGTACAGAATGCCTGATGTGCATTCTGTACAAAAAAATATAACAAGCCCCAATGTCTTATTGGAGGGTAACAGGAGGAGGAGTCCATGTAGGGGCTGGTCAGTCCCGGAACCAGAGTGTGGGCCTCTCAGGAGAGATGTCCCCCTTGAGGGGACTGCAGACCAGTAGGGCTGAGGTGAGTCTTTGGCCACTCTGGCAGCAGGGGAAGTCAGAATCAGTGACCCACACTGGTCAGCCAAATATGATGAAGCTTTAGAAGAGCAGAGCGTCCCCTCTGTTGTTGTCACTGATGATCTGAAGACCCTTCTAAGTGCTGATTGATGACCAAGAGAACAAAGTGCTGGTACTCATGACTTGGGTCCGCACCTGGAGGTAGAGGAGCCCTCTAAAGGATGGTAGCCTATCTCATGGCGAACAGTAAATTACCTGTGTGCTTGTTGGGCTTGGGGACTCTTCCTTGTAACCAATGACTTACACACAAGGTCGCTGGTACAAGGAACTCTTTGCCAGGTTTCTGGTTGGTGGTTGGCCACTTCTGTCCTCTAAACCCCACCTGCCCTTCTGAGAATTAGAGGAATGGCGTGGCCACTTATTGAACACATATTAACTGGCAAAGGTTTTTTACTTGTGATCTCTAAACCTTACAACCTTCATTATAAACAAATGAAGTGATGCTCAGAGAGACTAAGTGACTTTCCTAAGCCCACACAGCAAGAAAATGGTGGAGTGTGATTTGAACCCAGGTTCCTTCTGGAATGCAAAGCCTGCTCTTCCTTCTGGCCATCATCCGTGTATCGAATGCTTTGAACAGTTGCCTCGGTGGCAGGCTCTTACTTCTTCCATGAGCCTCAGTCCCCTCATCTGTTAATGAGGATCACAAGAGTTGAGAAGGCAGTGTCTGATACCTGGCACAGGGCAGCCCTTGACTACTGATGCCAGCACCTCTTCATGACCTGCCTCTGGGTCAGACTCTCACCCTCTTTAAAAATCTCCCTCCACAAATGGGAGACAAAGAAGAGGATGACACTAATGATGGCAGCATTGAGTCAAGACTGAGGTCTTAGAGAAAGTCACAGATGATTGCATCGCTTTGTTGCCCACCACAGAGCCCAAGGCACAGAGGGCCTCTCACCCTGATGACTCCCAGGTACTGGAGCCGGAGGCAGTGTGCACGGGGTGGGGCTGCCAACAGACTGTAGGCTTTATGGCCAGTTGAGAGACCCTGGAATGTAATCTGGGCTTTCATCACTCTGCAGCCGGAGCCGGGCAGGTCACCACCAGCCTGCGCTGGGCTGGGCTGCTGGTCACCAGGGAACTCTAGACTTCTGTCCACAGCAGACTGCCAGGCCTAGAGCCCAGGGAGCCCAAGGTAGGACTGATGGAGTGGGAGGAGGGAAAGCTGAGGCCCCTACTCCTCCAGCTTGTAGGCTCGGGCAGCATTGGAAGGGAAGCCTGTTCTAACGGCCTCCTCCAGGTGGAGGGAGTGGTGTTTAGGGGGCAAGGACCACAGGAGCCTGAGAAATGGCCCTCAGTGAGCTCCATGAGGCCTACTGGGTGCTGGGTCACATGGCATGAACTCCAGACCCCTTCTACCATCTGGTGACTGTGACAAGTTCTTTCACACTCATATGTGAAGCAGGCATCCTGGTGGTACCTCCCCGTGGGGTGGTTGAGGGGTTAAGGGAGCCTTTCCTATCCTGAGCCCACCCCATATGAGTGACTCCTAAAGGATGATCACAGCATTCATTACCCCTGGGAGGGCCTCCTGTCTCTCCTCTCTCTGCATTAGCTGCCCCAGCTGCCTTCCCACCCAGCATCCAGGCTTCCAGCCCGCAGAACTGGGAGACATAAATGGCTGTTTTTTCAGCCACCCAGTCGGTGGTATTTGGTTACGGCAGCCTGAGTTGATCGGAGTAGAGAGCCCACACCCTCTGATTTCCGCTGGAAGTGGTGACAACAGTGCTCAGAGCTACCATGGCTTTGTGCAGCAGCCCCTGGGCCAAGCCCTGATGTAAATGAGTTCCCATCAGCTCCATCAGGGCAGCAGTCACACAGGCGTGCCCAGTGTAAGGATAAGGCAACAGAGGCAGAGAGATGGAACAACTTGCCTAGAATCACAACGGTTAGAAAATGGCAGAGGAGGGATTTGCACTTTTGGGCTCCAGAGTTCAGCCTTTTTTTTTTTTTTTTTTTTTTTTTTTTTTTGGCAGGGTCTTTCTGTGTCGCTCAGTCTGCAGTGCAGTGGCGATCATGGCTCAATGCAGCCTCGACCTCCCATACTCGGCTAATGTTTTTTTCATTCTGATTTTGGACATGGGGTTTTGCCAGATGTTGCCCAGTCTGGTCTCAAACTTCTGGGCTCGTGATCCTTCTGCTTCCGCCTCCCAAAGTGCTTGGATTACAGGTGTAGCCATGGTGCCCAGGCCTTAATTACAGTGTTCTATTCTGCCCGAAACCAGCTGAGTTGCCTCTGGGTCTCAGCAATTCAATTTTTAAACTTGCTGTTTATATACCTACAGTCTGTGAAATATACACAACACATAATTATGTGAACACACTGCCTGGTCCCCTTGCAGGGCCATGGAAGGGACCGGCCAGCAAGGGCCCAGCTGCTGAGGCTGCACAGCAGCAAATCCTCCCTGTCCTGAGCAGAGCTCAACGTTACAAAGAATTGAAGAGCAGGTTTATTAAATAATGGGATACATGATGAATTTTGAAATTATTGCCCAGATAATACAACTTTGGAGCAATATGTAAAAATTGTGACCCCCTAGGGGAGGCAGGTGTTATCTTGACTAGACTTTCCCTGTTTAAGTTATACTTATTCTTTGATTCCACTTTTTTGCTCACAGTGCTCTGGGCTTTAGGGTCTGGCTTTAGGGTCACTCTGGCTTCCTCTGACTGGCCCCAGAAAGGAGGCCTCCCTCATGGCAACTTTTGCTGTCCTTGAAGAAAGTTTTCGGTACAGGAAAGGTTAACCAGAGATTATTCTGCTTTATAGAGTTAATATCTCACTCATTAAACCCACACATTCAAAAACCCAGTTTTTACTCAGGCATTTAATTTCAGCCAGCAAATTTTAAAATTGTACATATATATTTTTAAAATCTTACATATTTTATCTAACATTTTTTGGCAATTGTTTTAAGAGCAACATTATTTCTTAAGGATTAAATTCCCTTAAGCCTTTAGAATTGTATTTATAAATAGAATAGTTTCTATTTTTCTTTTAAGTATTCCAAGTATTTGAATTATTAAAAATCTTCCTGAATATTTAAGCAACTTATGAATCTAATAGGTTAAATCTAGAAATAGAATGTGTTTTAAGTTCTCTTGAGTCTTCTAATCCTGCTTATAAATTTAGGATATTTTAACTGAAAATCACAAATCTCAGCTGATGACATATTTTAAATTAGAATCAAAAAAGTTGAATTTTTACTCCATTAAGGCTAATTTCTTTTAAACTTGAAAAACACCTAGAATTTGTAAACTATGTGCAAACATACAAGAAATACTATTATTTTGGGTTTGGTTTATTTAATAATTCTCTACTTTATTCTGACCATTTCTGGGCCATGTTGACTCAGAGACAGGTCAAGTGACAAGTGACAAGTCCTCAGGTGTAAGGACAAGAATGCAAATGGCTCTTCCTTAAGTGGGAGAAATGAGGAGTCCAGTGCCTCATTATGCCAAAGAATCACAGAAGAAACTGCATCCCACTAAATGGGAAATACGGTGCTATTTGCTAAAACTTGGAAAAGAGTGAATGCGAACCTCTCAACTCTCCACAACTTCATATGCTGCGGACTAATTTTAATCATAGCCACAGCTGGGGCAACATAATTCCCAAAGCAGAAAAAGTCCCAGTTTAACCAGGAATGTAGTGTTAAAATAATTCATAAGGAATTCTTTGAAACCAAATCCTTTGAAATCTAATTCCCGGGATTTCTAGGTTTTTGTAATTAACATATTAATTTATTTCTTCAATAAATTGTTAACTTCAAAGTTTTATTTAATTTATATCCTTATTAAATTTATTAAGTAAATTAACAATGGGCTGGGTCAGTAGAGAGCAAGGCATCCAGGGCTTATCGAGGGCCACTAGCCGGGGCTGCTCCCCTCCCTGCTCTTTAAGTGATTGTAACAGAAATGGGTGACCTTAAGCCAAGCTGGAAGGGGGTTTCATTACATCTGCCTTGTAGGGATTCTGGGATCTGTCATGGGGACACACTATAATGTGTACCTTCAATAAGATGGAAAGATGTTCAGTTACACTCTACACATATATACACATCAAAGGGAGGGACCCCATTTTGCTTTGCATGTGTGCAGTAGATGCTTACACGGAAGGTTCAGTGAGGGCAGACAGAGACAAGAGGCTCTGCATTTCACGAAGGAGCAGATCTCTACAGTGTCCAAGGAGGAGGGCCAGGTACAATCTGCTGGAAGCTGAAGGGCAAGTTCTCAACTTGAACACTGAGGGCACAGAGGACGTTACCACGCAGGTGCACAGCTATAGAACAAAAATGTCCTGTGATAGAAACTGGAGTGCCTGCTGAGAGTAGAGCCATCTCTATGTGTGTGATCACAGTCCTGTGACATCAGGTGTGTCACGTGCTTGCTGGTTGATGAGGCCCAGAAAGGGCCTTTTGGAGGTGGCTGCTAGGCAGCACTACTGTAGGATATACTTATAAGGAAGCTTTTGCCAGGACCGGGCAGGCAGCTGTCCTGGGAACCCCAACCCCACGATGCTTCTGGCTTTCCTCATTGTTAGCGTCTCCTTTCCTGTCAAATATCCCAGCAGAGGTTTAATATTAATTGTGTTTTTCTCCTGGGGCAACCACCTGCAGAATCTCCATGGAGGGGCTGGGAAAATGCTTTGCAGGACCCCTCAAAGCTCCCTCTCATCAAGGGAAAAAAGGCTGAGAGGTGGGCATGAGAAAGAACTTTGTGGGAGCCAGGAGCCATCCCTGGGGGAGCAGAGGGGCGCAACTGGTCTAGTCCATCTGAGGTAAGGGCTTTAAGGAGGCTGCTGGGAGAGTTTAACCTGGGACCCTGCAGCATGAGGGACAGAGAGACTGGCCTCAGACCCAGGACTGGATGATCCAGAGGGTGAAGGTAGGCTGACTGTCTGCCTCTCATGCTGGAGCCCACGTGGGTCATGGGGAGGAAGAACCAAAGAGTTTCCATTGACCAGAGGCCAGGTGAGAGACTGAGATGGCCCAAGGTGGTGGCAGCTCCTGTGGGAAAAGACCACCGGGGGCTGGAGGTGAGACCGGCTGCCCAGAGGCCAAGAAGGGAGTGAGCGACCAATCTGAACAGAGCGGCCTTCTCCTCCTCAGAGCCTGCAGCCAAAGGTGCGCCGTGCAGCACCTGTTGTCGCAGGTGGAGGGGAAATCTTGGAAGGAGTCAGGAGAACACCTATCTGAGAAAGAGGTTGTCTCCACCTCTGCCAGGGCCAGATCCCATCACAGGCCCACCGGGTGAAAGGCTCCTGCCACTTTCTGTTCTCCTTTTACCATCTCCACACTGGAAGGGTTGGAAGTGGCTTTGAGGAGAAGGGCGGTGAAGAAGAGTGAGGCAGCCCATTGTGCCATCACCACCCCGGCTGCAGCAGGCTGGAGGGGGTTTCGGGGGCTGGCAGGAGGAGAGGGGGGGTTCCATGTTGGATCCAGTTTTTATCACCTAAGAATGACCAGACTCTCTGCTGTGCTTTCATCCAGAACAGTAGCTGCCCCCAAGAGTGAAGTAAAGGGGTGGTGGGAAATTCCCGTGCGGCTGCTGATGATGTCCTGTGCCATCGAGGCCCTGCATAGTCTGTTGGAAGGGAAAAAATGAAAACAGGAAAGTAACCTTCATCCTCCTCCCCTCACCCCTTTGAATGCCAAGCAGAGGCCTCCTCCCAGCCCTGGAAGAAACCTTGGCTATGTCCTTGTGCTGTGGCGTCGGAGAGAAAGATGACCAGAGCCCAGTGGCTGCATACCTAAGCTTCCATGCTCTAGTGGCCACATTAGAAAAAGTAAAATGGAACAGGTAGAATTAACTTTAATAATGTATTGTGTTTAGCCCCAAGATCTTTAAAACA